>NW_027524266.1:0-34209 GCF_052094955.1 Ictidomys tridecemlineatus | reverse complement strand
CAAACGAACAGTTTAAACTAGAAGAACGAAATATGGTGAGCCAAGTTGTTTTGGTGTACTCATCATTACCTGAAAGAGTCATCAAGATTGGGTGAAAAAATGTTTGCTGAGATATCAGGCAACTCGTAGTTTTTTGGAAGCTTGGCAACCCCTTTCCATGAAAGTGATTTTCGCCAGTCTCTGCTTAGGGCTACATCAACAGCAAACAAACTATAGAGATAGAACTTGAAACTGCTTTATTGTGTCAAGTTTCAAAGAGCTAGCACAAACCGTGTTTGATTTAGAGTTCCAAATACATGTATCCCTATAGGAGAAAACAGAGTGAAACCTAAAAATGAAAACGGTTACTGCAAACGAACGGTTTAAACTAGAAGAAGGAAATTTGGTGACCCAAGTGGTTTTGGTGTACTGATCATTACCTGAAAGAATCATCAAGATTGGGTGAAGAAATGTTGGCTGTGATTTCGGGCAACTCGTAGTTTTTTGCAAGCTTGGCAACCCCTTTCCATGAAAGTGATTTTCGCCAGTCTCTGCTTAGGGCTACATCAACAGCAAACAAACCATAGAGATAGAACTTGAAACTGCTTTATTGTGTCAAGTTTCAAAGAGCAAGCATGAACCGTGTTTGATTTAGAGTTCCAAATACATGTATCCCTATAGGAGAAAACAGAGTGAAACCTAAAAATGAAAACGGTTACTGCAAACGAACAGTTTAACCTAGAAGAACGAAATATGGTGAGCCAAGTGGTTTTGGTGTACTGATCATTACCTGAAAGAATCATCAAGATTGGGTGAAAAAATGTTGGCTGAGATTTCAGGAAACTCGTCGTTTTTTGGAAGCTTGGCAACCCCTTTCCATAAAAGTGATTTTCGCCATTCTCTGCTTAGGGCTACATCAACAGCAAACAAACCATAGAGATAGAACTTGAAACTGCTTTATTGTGTCAAATTTCAAAGAGCTAGCACAAACCGAGTTTGATTTAGAGTTCCAAATACATGTATCCCTATAGGAGAAAACAGAGTGAAACCTAAAAATGAAAACGGTTACTGCAAACGAACGGTTTAACCTAGAAGAACGAAATTTGGTGAGCCAAGTGGTATTGGTGTACTGATCATTTCCTGAAAGAATCATCAAGATTGGGTGAAAAAATGTTGGCTGAGATTTCAGGCAACCCGTAGTTTTTTGGAAGCTTGGCAACCCCTTTCCATTAAAGTGATTTTCGCCAGTCTCTGCTTAGGGCTACATCAACAGCAAACAAACCATAGAGATAGAACTTGAAACTGCTTTATTGTGTCAAGTTTCAAAGAGCTAGCACAAACCGTGTTTGATTTAGAGTTCCAAATACATGTATCCCTATAGGAGAAAACAGAGTGAAACCTAAAAATGAAAATGGTTACTGCAAACGAACAGTTTAAACTAGAAGAACGAAATATGGTGAGCCAAGTTGTTTTGGTGTACTCATCATTACCTGAAAGAGTCATCAAGATTGGGTGAAAAAATGTTTGCTGAGATATCAGGCAACTCGTAGTTTTTTGGAAGCTTGGCAACCCCTTTCCATGAAAGTGATTTTCGCCAGTCTCTGCTTAGGGCTACATCAACAGCAAACAAACTATAGAGATAGAACTTGAAACTGCTTTATTGTGTCAAGTTTCAAAGAGCTAGCACAAACCGTGTTTGATTTAGAGTTCCAAATACATGTATCCCTATAGGAGAAAACAGAGTGAAACCTAAAAATGAAAACGGTTACTGCAAACGAACGGTTTAAACTAGAAGAAGGAAATTTGGTGACCCAAGTGGTTTTGGTGTACTGATCATTACCTGAAAGAATCATCAAGATTGGGTGAAGAAATGTTGGCTGTGATTTCGGGCAACTCGTAGTTTTTTGCAAGCTTGGCAACCCCTTTCCATGAAAGTGATTTTCGCCAGTCTCTGCTTAGGGCTACATCAACAGCAAACAAACCATAGAGATAGAACTTGAAACTGCTTTATTGTGTCAAGTTTCAAAGAGCAAGCATGAACCGTGTTTGATTTAGAGTTCCAAATACATGTATCCCTATAGGAGAAAACAGAGTGAAACCTAAAAATGAAAACGGTTACTGCAAACGAACAGTTTAACCTAGAAGAACGAAATATGGTGAGCCAAGTGGTTTTGGTGTACTGATCATTACCTGAAAGAATCATCAAGATTGGGTGAAAAAATGTTGGCTGAGATTTCAGGAAACTCGTCGTTTTTTGGAAGCTTGGCAACCCCTTTCCATAAAAGTGATTTTCGCCATTCTCTGCTTAGGGCTACATCAACAGCAAACAAACCATAGAGATAGAACTTGAAACTGCTTTATTGTGTCAAATTTCAAAGAGCTAGCACAAACCGAGTTTGATTTAGAGTTCCAAATACATGTATCCCTATAGGAGAAAACAGAGTGAAACCTAAAAATGAAAACGGTTACTGCAAACGAACGGTTTAACCTAGAAGAACGAAATTTGGTGAGCCAAGTGGTATTGGTGTACTGATCATTTCCTGAAAGAATCATCAAGATTGGGTGAAAAAATGTTGGCTGAGATTTCAGGCAACCCGTAGTTTTTTGGAAGCTTGGCAACCCCTTTCCATTAAAGTGATTTTCGCCAGTCTCTGCTTAGGGCTACATCAACAGCAAACAAACCATAGAGATAGAACTTGAAACTGCTTTATTGTGTCAAGTTTCAAAGAGCTAGCACAAACCGTGTTTGATTTAGTGTTCCAAATACATGTATCCCTATAGGAGAAAACAGTGAAACCTAAAAATGAAAACGGTTACTGCAAACGAACGGTTTAACCTAGAAGAACGAAATTTGGTGAGCCAAATGGGTTTGGTGTACTGATCATTACCTGAAAGAATCATCAAGATTGGGTGAAAAAATGTTTGCTGAGATTTCAGGAAATTCGTAGTTTTTTGGAAGCTTGGCTACCCCTTTCCATGAAAGTGATTTTCGCCATTCTCTGATTAGGGATACATCAACAGCAAAGAAACCATAGAGAAAGAACTTGAAACTGCTTTATTGTGTCAAGTTTCAAAGAGCTAGCACAAACCGTGTTTGATTTAGAGTTCCAAATACATGTATCCCTATAGGAGAAAACAGAGTGAAACCTAAAAATGAAAACGGTTATTGCAAACGAACGGTTTAACCTAGAAGAACGAAATTTGGTGAGCCAAGTGGTTTTGGTGTACTGATCATTACCTGAAAGAATCATCAAGATTGGGTGAAAAAATGTTGGCTGAGATTTCAGGCAACTCGTAGTTTTTTGGAAGCTTGGCAACCCCTTTCCACGAAAGTGATTTTCGACAGTCTCTGCTTATGGCTTCATCAACACCAAACAAACCATAGAGATAGAACTTGAAACTGCTTTATTGTGTCAAGTTTCAAAGAGCAAGCATGAACCGTGTTTGATTTAGAGTTCCAAATACATGTATCCCTATAGGAGAAAACAGAGTGAAACCTAAAAATGAAAACGGTTACTGCAAACGAACAGTTTAACCTAGAAGAACGAAATATGGTGAGCCAAGTGGTTTTGGTGTACTGATCATTACCTGAAAGAATCATCAAGATTGGGTGAAAAAATGTTGGCTGAGATTTCAGGAAACTCGTCGTTTTTTGGAAGCTTGGCAACCCCTTTCCATAAAAGTGATTTTCGCCATTCTCTGCTTAGGGCTACATCAACAGCAAACAAACCATAGAGATAGAACTTGAAACTGCTTTATTGTGTCAAATTTCAAAGAGATAGCACAAACCGAGTTTGATTTAGAGTTCCAAATACATGTATCCCTATAGGAGAAAACAGAGTGAAACCTAAAAATGAAAACGGTTACTGCAAACGAACGGTTTAACCTAGAAGAACGAAATTTGGTGAGCCAAGTGGTATTGGTGTACTGATCATTTCCTGAAAGTATCATCAAGATTGGGTGAAAAAATGTTGGCTGAGATTTCAGGCAACCCGTAGTTTTTTGGAAGCTTGGCAACCCCTTTCCATTAAAGTGATTTTCGCCAGTCTCTGCTTAGGGCTACATCAACAGCAAAATAACCATAGAGATAGAACTTGAAACTGCTTTATTGTGTCAAGTTTCAAAGAGCTAGCACAAACCGTGTTTGATTTAGAGTTCCAAATACATGTATCCCTATAGGAGAAAACAGAGTGAAACCTAAAAATGAAAATGGTTACTGCAAACGAACAGTTTAAACTAGAAGAACGAAATATGGTGAGCCAAGTTGTTTTGGTGTACTCATCATTACCTGAAAGAGTCATCAAGATTGGGTGAAAAAATGTTTGCTGAGATATCAGGCAACTCGTAGTTTTTTGGAAGCTTGGCAACCCCTTTCCATGAAAGTGATTTTCGCCAGTCTCTGCTTAGGGCTACATCAACAGCAAACAAACCATAGAGATAGAACTTGAAACTGCTTTATTGTGTCAAGTTTCAAAGAGCTAGCACAAACCGTGTTTGATTTAGAGTTCCAAATACATGTATCCCTATAGGAGAAAACAGAGTGAAACCTAAAAATGAAAACGGTTACTGCAAACGAACGGTTTAAACTAGAAGAAGGAAATTTGGTGACCCAAGTGGTTTTGGTGTACTGATCATTACCTGTAAGAATCATCAAGATTGGGTCAAAAAATGTTGGCTGAGATTTCAGGCAACTCGTAGATTTTTGGAATCTTGGCAACCCCTTTAAATGAAAGTGATTTTCGTCAGTCTCTGCTTAGGGCTACATCAACAGCTAACAAACCATAGAGATAGAACCTGAAACTGCTTTATTGTGCCAAGTTTCAAAGAGCTAGCACAAACCGTGTTTGATTTAGATTTCCAAATACATGTTTCCCTATAGGAGAAAACAGAGTAAAACCTAAAAATGAAAACGGTTACTGCAAACGAACGGTTTAACCTTGAAGAACGAAATTTGGTGAGCCAAGTGGTTTTGGTGTATTGATCATTACCTGAAAGAATCATCAAGTTTGGGTGAAAAAATATTTGCTGAGATTTCAGGCAACTCGTAGTTTTTTGGAAGCTTGGCAACCCCTTTCCATGAAAGTGATTTTCACCAGTCTCTCCTTAGGGCTAAATCAACAGCAAACAAACCATGGAGATAGAACTTGAAACTGCTTTATTGTGTCAAGGTTAAAAGAGTTAGCACAAACCGTGTTTGATTTAGAGTTCCAAATACATGTATTTCTATAGGAGAAAACAGAGTGAAAACTAAAAATGAAAACGGTTACTGCAAACGAACGGTTTAACCTAGAAAAACGAAATTTGGGGAGCCAAGTGGTTTTGGTGTACTGATCATTACCTGAAAGAATCATCAATATTGGGTGAAAAAATGTTGGCTGAGATTTCAGGAAACTCGTAGTTTTTGGAAGCTTGGCAACCCCTCTCCATGAAAGTGATTTTCGCAAGTCTTTGCTTCGGGTTACATCAAATGTAAACAAACCATAGAGATAGAACTTGAAACTGCTTTATTGTGTCAAGTTTCAAAGAGCTAGCACAAACCGTGTTTGATTTAGAGTTTCAAATACATGTATCCGTATAGGAGAAAACAGAGTGAAACCTAAAAATGAAAACGGTTACTGCAAACGAACGGTTTAACCTAGAAGAACGAAATTTGGTGAGCCAAGTGGTTTTGGTGTACTGATCATTACCTGAAAGAATCATCAAGATTGGGTGAAAAAATGTTGGCTGAGATTTCAGGCAACTCGTAGTTTTTTGGAAGCTTGGCAACCCCTTTCCATGAAAGTGATTTTCGCCAGTCTCTGCTTAGGGCTACATCAACAGCAAACAAACAATAGAGATAGAACTTGAAATTGCTTTATTGTGTCAAGTTTCAAAGAGCTAGCACAAACCGTGTTTGAATTAGAGTTCCAAATACATGTATCCCTTTAGGAGAAAACAGAGTGAAACCTAAAAATAAAAACGTTACTGCAAACGAACGGTTTAACCTAGAAGAACGAAATTTGGTGAGCCAAGTGGTTTTGGTGTACTGATCATTACCTGAAAGAATCCTCAAGATTGGGTCAATACATGTTTGCTGAGATTTTAGGCAACTAGTAGTTTTTTGGAAGCTTGGCAACCCCTTTCCATGAAAGTGATTTTCGCCAGTCTCTGCTTAGGGCTACATCAACAGCAAACAAACCATAGAGATAGAACTTGAAAATGGTTTATTGTGACAAGTTTCAAAGAGCTAGCACAAACCGTGTTTGATTTAGAGTTCCAAGTACATGTATCCCTATAAGAGAAAACAGAGTGAAACCTAAAAATGAAAACGGTTACTGCAAACGAATGGTTTAAACTAGAAGAACGAAATTTGGTGAGCCAAGTGGTTTTGGTGTACTGACCATTACCTGAAAGAATCATCAAGATTGGGTGAAAAAATGTTTGCTGATATTTCAGGCAACTCGTAGTTTTTTGAAAGCTTGGCAAACCCTTTCCATGAATGTGATTTTCGCCAGTCTCTGCTTAGGGCTACATCAACAGCAAACAAACCATAGAGATAGAACTTGAAACTGCTTTATTGTGTCAAATTTCAAGAGCTAGCACAAACCGAGTTTGATTTAGAGTTCCAAATACATGTATCCCTATAGGAGAAAACAGAGTGAAACCTAAAAATGAAAACGGTTACTGCAAACGAACGGTTTAACCTAGAAGAACGAAATTTGGTGAGCCAAGTGGTATTGGTGTACTGATCATTTCCTGAAAGAATCATCAAGATTGGGTGAAAAAATGTTGGCTGAGATTTCAGGCAACCCGTAGTTTTTTGGAAGCTTGGCAACCCCTTTCCATTAAAGTGATTTTCGCCAGTCTCTGCTTAGGGCTACATCAACAGCAAACAAACCATAGAGATAGAACTTGAAACTGCTTTATTGTGTCAAGTTTCAAAGAGCTAGCACAAACCGTGTTTGATTTAGTGTTCCAAATACATGTATCCCTATAGGAGAAAACAGTGAAACCTAAAAATGAAAACGGTTACTGCAAACGAACGGTTTAACCTAGAAGAACGAAATTTGGTGAGCCAAATGGGTTTGGTGTACTGATCATTACCTGAAAGAATCATCAAGATTGGGTGAAAAAATGTTTGCTGAGATTTCAGGAAATTCGTAGTTTTTTGGAAGCTTGGCTACCCCTTTCCATGAAAGTGATTTTCGCCATTCTCTGATTAGGGATACATCAACAGCAAAGAAACCATAGAGAAAGAACTTGAAACTGCTTTATTGTGTCAAGTTTCAAAGAGCTAGCACAAACCGTGTTTGATTTAGAGTTCCAAATACATGTATCCCTATAGGAGAAAACAGAGTGAAACCTAAAAATGAAAACGGTTATTGCAAACGAACGGTTTAACCTAGAAGAACGAAATTTGGTGAGCCAAGTGGTTTTGGTGTACTGATCATTACCTGAAAGAATCATCAAGATTGGGTGAAAAAATGTTGGCTGAGATTTCAGGCAACTCGTAGTTTTTTGGAAGCTTGGCAACCCCTTTCCACGAAAGTGATTTTCGACAGTCTCTGCTTATGGCTTCATCAACACCAAACAAACCATAGAGATAGAACTTGAAACTGCTTTATTGTGTCAAGTTTCAAAGAGCAAGCATGAACCGTGTTTGATTTAGAGTTCCAAATACATGTATCCCTATAGGAGAAAACAGAGTGAAACCTAAAAATGAAAACGGTTACTGCAAACGAACAGTTTAACCTAGAAGAACGAAATATGGTGAGCCAAGTGGTTTTGGTGTACTGATCATTACCTGAAAGAATCATCAAGATTGGGTGAAAAAATGTTGGCTGAGATTTCAGGAAACTCGTCGTTTTTTGGAAGCTTGGCAACCCCTTTCCATAAAAGTGATTTTCGCCATTCTCTGCTTAGGGCTACAGCAACAGCAAACAAACCATAGAGATAGAACTTGAAACTGCTTTATTGTGTCAAATTTCAAAGAGCTAGCACAAACCGAGTTTGATTTAGAGTTCCAAATACATGTATCCCTATAGGAGAAAACAGAGTGAAACCTAAAAATGAAAACGGTTACTGCAAACGAACGGTTTAACCTAGAAGAACGAAATTTGGTGAGCCAAGTGGTATTGGTGTACTGATCATTTCCTGAAAGTATCATCAAGATTGGGTGAAAAAATGTTGGCTGAGATTTCAGGCAACCCGTAGTTTTTTGGAAGCTTGGCAACCCCTTTCCATTAAAGTGATTTTCGCCAGTCTCTGCTTAGGGCTACATCAACAGCAAACAAACCATAGAGATAGAACTTGAAACTGCTTTATTGTGTCAAGTTTCAAAGAGCTAGCACAAACCGTGTTTGATTTAGAGTTCCAAATACATGTATCCCTATAGGAGAAAACAGAGTGAAACCTAAAAATGAAAATGGTTACTGCAAACGAACAGTTTAAACTAGAAGAACGAAATATGGTGAGCCAAGTTGTTTTGGTGTACTCATCATTACCTGAAAGAGTCATCAAGATTGGGTGAAAAAATGTTTGCTGAGATATCAGGCAACTCGTAGTTTTTTGGAAGCTTGGCAACCCCTTTCCATGAAAGTGATTTTCGCCAGTCTCTGCTTAGGGCTACATCAACAGCAAACAAACCATAGAGATAGAACTTGAAACTGCTTTATTGTGTCAAGTTTCAAAGAGCTAGCACAAACCGTGTTTGATTTAGAGTTCCAAATACATGTATCCCTATAGGAGAAAACAGAGTGAAACCTAAAAATGAAAACGGTTACTGCAAACGAACGGTTTAAACTAGAAGAAGGAAATTTGGTGACCCAAGTGGTTTTGGTGTACTGATCATTACCTGTAAGAATCATCAAGATTGGGTCAAAAAATGTTGGCTGATATTTCAGGCAACTCGTAGATTTTTGGAATCTTGGCAACCCCTTTAAATGAAAGTGATTTTCGTCAGTCTCTGCTTAGGGCTACATCAACAGCTAACAAACCATAGAGATAGAACCTGAAACTGCTTTATTGTGCCAAGTTTCAAAGAGCTAGCACAAACCGTGTTTGATTTAGATTTCCAAATACATGTTTCCCTATAGGAGAAAACAGAGTAAAACCTAAAAATGAAAACGATTACTGCAAACGAACGGTTTAACCTAGAAGAACGAAATTTGGTGAGCCAAGTGGTTTTGGTGTATTGATCATTACCTGAAAGAATCATCAAGTTTGGGTGAAAAAATATTTGCTGAGATTTCAGGCAACTCGTAGTTTTTTGGAAGCTTTGCAACCCCTTTCCATGAAAGTGATTTTCACCAGTCTCTCCTTAGGGCTAAATCAACAGCAAACAAACCATGGAGATAGAACTTGAAACTGCTTTATTGTGTCAAGGTTAAAAGAGTTAGCACAAACCGTGTTTGATTTAGAGTTCCAAATACACGTATTTCTATAGGAGAAAACAGAGTGAAAACTAAAAATGAAAACGGTTACTGCAAACGAACGGTTTAACCTAGAAAAACGAAATTTGGGGAGCCAAGTGGTTTTGGTGTACTGATCATTACCTGAAAGAATCATCAATATTGGGTGAAAAAATGTTGGCTGAGATTTCAGGAAACTCGTAGTTTTTGGAAGCTTGGCAACCCCTCTCCATGAAAGTGATTTTCGCAAGTCTTTGCTTCGGGTTACATCAAATGTAAACAAACCATAGAGATAGAACTTGAAACTGCTTTATTGTGTCAAGTTTCAAAGAGCTAGCACAAACCGTGTTTGATTTAGAGTTTCAAATACATGTATCCGTATAGGAGAAAACAGAGTGAAACCTAAAAATGAAAACGGTTACTGCAAACGAACGGTTTAACCTAGAAGAACGAAATTTGGTGAGCCAAGTGGTTTTGGTGTACTGATCATTACCTGAAAGAATCATCAAGATTGGGTGAAAAAATGTTGGCTGAGATTTCAGGCAACTCGTAGTTTTTTGGAAGCTTGGCAACCCCTTTCCATGAAAGTGATTTTCGCCAGTCTCTGCTTAGGGCTACATCAACAGCAAACAAACAATAGAGATAGAACTTGAAATTGCTTTATTGTGTCAAGTTTCAAAGAGCTAGCACAAACCGTGTTTGAATTAGAGTTCCAAATACATGTATCCCTTTAGGAGAAAACAGAGTGAAACCTAAAAATAAAAACGTTACTGCAAACGAACGGTTTAACCTAGAAGAACGAAATTTGGTGAGCCAAGTGGTTTTGGTGTACTGATCATTACCTGAAAGAATCCTCAAGATTGGGTCAATACATGTTTGCTGAGATTTTAGGCAACTAGTAGTTTTTTGGAAGCTTGGCAACCCCTTTCCATGAAAGTGATTTTCGCCAGTCTCTGCTTAGGGCTACATCAACAGCAAACAAACCATAGAGATAGAACTTGAAAATGGTTTATTGTGACAAGTTTCAAAGAGCTAGCACAAACCGTGTTTGATTTAGAGTTCCAAGTACATGTATCCCTATAAGAGAAAACAGAGTGAAACCTAAAAATGAAAACGGTTACTGCAAACGAATGGTTTAAACTAGAAGAACGAAATTTGGTGAGCCAAGTGGTTTTGGTGTACTGACCATTACCTGAAAGAATCATCAAGATTGGGTGAAAAAATGTTTGCTGATATTTCAGGCAACTCGTAGTTTTTTGAAAGCTTGGCAAACCCTTTCCATGAATGTGATTTTCGCCAGTCTCTGCTTAGGGCTACATCAACAGCAAACAAACCATAGAGATAGAACTTGAAACTGCTTTATTGTGTCAAATTTCAAGAGCTAGCACAAACCGAGTTTGATTTAGAGTTCCAAATACATGTATCCCTATAGGAGAAAACAGAGTGAAACCTAAAAATGAAAACGGTTACTGCAAACGAACGGTTTAACCTAGAAGAACGAAATTTGGTGAGCCAAGTGGTATTGGTGTACTGATCATTTCCTGAAAGAATCATCAAGATTGGGTGAAAAAATGTTGGCTGAGATTTCAGGCAACCCGTAGTTTTTTGGAAGCTTGGCAACCCCTTTCCATTAAAGTGATTTTCGCCAGTCTCTGCTTAGGGCTACATCAACAGCAAACAAACCATAGAGATAGAACTTGAAACTGCTTTATTGTGTCAAGTTTCAAAGAGCTAGCACAAACCGTGTTTGATTTAGAGTTCCAAATACATGTATCCCTATAGGAGAAAACAGAGTGAAACCTAAAAATGAAAATGGTTACTGCAAACGAACAGTTTAAACTAGAAGAACGAAATATGGTGAGCCAAGTTGTTTTGGTGTACTCATCATTACCTGAAAGAGTCATCAAGATTGGGTGAAAAAATGTTTGCTGAGATATCAGGCAACTTGTAGTTTTTTGGAAAGCTTGGCAACCCCTTTCCATGAAAGTGATTTTCGCCAGTCTCTGCTTAGGGCTACATCAACAGCAAACAAACCATAGAGATAGAACTTGAAACTGCTTTATTGTGTCAAGTTTCAAAGAGCTAGCACAAACCGTGTTTGATTTAGAGTTCCAAATACATGTATCCCTATAGGAGAAAACAGAGTGAAACCTAAAAATGAAAACGGTTACTGCAAACGAACGGTTTAAACTAGAAGAAGGAAATTTGGTGACCCAAGTGGTTTTGGTGTACTGATCATTACCTGAAAGAATCATCAAGATTGGGTGAAGAAATGTTGGCTGTGATTTCGGGCAACTCGTAGTTTTTTGCAAGCTTGGCAACCCCTTTCCATGAAAGTGATTTTCGCCAGTCTCTGCTTAGGGCTACATCAACAGCAAACAAACCATAGAGATAGAACTTGAAACTGCTTTATTGTGTCAAGTTTCAAAGAGCTAGCACAACCGTGTTTGATTTAGAGTTCCAAATACATGTTTCCCTATAGGAGAAAACAGAGTAAAACCTAAAAATTAAAACGGTTACTGCAAACGAACGGTTTAACCTAGAAGAACGAAATTTGGTGAGCCAAGTGGTTTTGGTGTATTGATCATTACCTGAAAGAATCATCAAGTTTGGGTGAAAAAATATTTGCTGAGATTTCAGGCAACTCGTAGTTTTTTGGAAGCTTGGCAACCCCTTTCCATGAAAGTGATTTTCACCAGTCTCTCCTTAGGGCTAAATCAACAGCAAACAAACCATGGAGATAGAACTTGAAACTGCGTTATTGTGTCAAGGTTTAAAAGAGTTAGCACAAACCGTGTTTGATTTAGAGTTCCAAATACATGTATTCTATAGGAGAAAACAGAGTGAAAACTAAAAATGAAATTGTTACTGCAAACGAACGGTTTAACCTAGAAAAACGAAATTTGGGGAGCCAAGTGGTTTTGGTGTACTGATCATTACCTGAAAGAATCATCAAGATTGGGTGAAAAAATGTTGGCTGAGATTTCAGGAAACTCGTAGTTTTTTGGAAGCTTGGCAACCCCTCTCCATGAAAAGTGATTTTCGCAAGTCTTTGCTTCGGGTTACATCAAATGTAAACAAACCATAGAGATAGAACTTGAAACTGCTTTATTGTGTCAAGTTTCAAAGAGCTAGCACAAACCGTGTTTGATTTAGAGTTTCAAATACATGTATCCGTATAGGAGAAAACAGAGTGAAACCTAAAAATGAAAACGGTTACTGCAAACGAACGGTTTAACCTAGAAGAACGAAATTTGGTGAGCCAAGTGGTTTTGGTGTACTGATCATTACCTGAAAGAATCATCAAGATTGGGTGAAAAAATGTTGGCTGAGATTTCAGGCAACTCGTAGTTTTTTGGAAGCTTGGCAACCCCTTTCCATGAAAGTGATTTTCGCCAGTCTCTGCTTAGGGCTACATCACAGCAAACAAACAATAGAGATAGAACTTGAAATTGCTTTATTGTGTCAAGTTTCAAAGAGCTAGCACAAACCGTGTTTGAATTAGAGTTCCAAATACATGTATCCCTTTAGGAGAAAACAGAGTGAAACCTAAAAATAAAAACGTTACTGCAAACGAACGGTTTAACCTAGAAGAACGAAATTTGGTGAGCCAAGGTTGGTTTTGGTGTACTGATCATTACCTGAAAGAATCCTCAAGATTGGGTCAAAACATGTTTGCTGAGATTTTAGGCAACTAGTAGTTTTTTGGAAGCTTGGCAACCCCTTTCCATGAAAGTGATTTTCGCCAGTCTCTGCTTAGGGCTACATCAACAGCAAACAAACCATAGAGATAGAACTTGAAAATGGTTTATTGTGACAAGTTTCAAAGAGCTAGCACAAACCGTGTTTGATTTAGAGTTCCAAGTACATGTATCCCTATAAGGAGAAAACAGAGTGAAACCTAAAAATGAAAACGGTTACTGCAAACGAATGGTTTAAACTAGAAGAACGAAATTTGGTGAGCCAAGTGGTTTTGGTGTACTGACCATTACCTGAAAGAATCATCAAGATTGGGTGAAAAAATGTTTGCTGATATTTCAGGCAACTCGTAGTTTTTTGAAAGCTTGGCAAACCCTTTCCATGAATGTGATTTCGCCAGTCTCTGCTTAGGGCTACATCAACAGCAAACAAACCATAGAGATAGAACTTGAAACTGCTTTATTGCGTCAAATTTCAAAGAGCTAGCACCAAACCGTGTTTGATTTAGAGTTCCAAAAACATGTATCCCTATAGGAGAAAACAGAATAAAACTTAAAAATGAAAACGGTTACTGAAAACGAACGGTTTAACCTAGAAGAACGAATTTGTTGAGCCAAGTGGTTTTGGTGTACTGATCATTTCCTGAAAGAATCATCAAGTTTGGGTGAAAAAATGTTGGCTGAGATTTCAGGCAACTCGTAGTTTTTTGGAAGCTTGGCAACCCTTTTCCATGAAAGTGATTTTAACCAGTCTTTGCTTAGGGCTACATCAAATGCAAACAAACCATAGAGATAGAACTTGAAACTGATTTATTGTGTCATGTTTCAAAGAGCTAGCACAAACCGTGTTTGATTTAGAGTTCCAAATACATGTATCCCTATTGGAGAAAACAGAGTGAAAACCTAAAAATGAAAACGGTTACTGCATACGAACTGTTTAACCTAGAAGAACGAAATTTGGTGAGCCAAGTGGTTTTGGTGTACTGATCATTACCTGAAAGAATCATCAAGATTGGGTGAAAAAATGTTGGCTGAGATTTCAGGCAACTCGTAGTTTTTGGAAGCTTGGCAACCCCTTTCCATGAAAGTGATTTTCGCCAGTCTCTGCTTAGGGCTACATCAACAGCAAACAAACAATAGAGATAGAACTTGAAACTGCTTTATTGTGTCAAGTTTCAAAGAGCTAGCACAAACCGTGTTTGATTTAGAGTTCCAAATAAATGTATCCCTAAAGGAGAAAACAGAGTGAAACCTAAAAATGAAAACGGTTACTGCAAACGAACGGTTTAACCTAGAAGAACGAAATTTGGTGAGCCAAGTGGTTTTGGTGTACTGATCATTACCTGAATGAATCCTCAAGATTGGGTCAAAATATGTTGGCTGAGATTTCAGGCAACTCATAGTTTTTTGGAAGCTTGGCAACCCCTTTCCATGAAAGTGATTTTCGCAAGTCTCTGCTTAGGGATACATCAACAGCAAACAAACCATAGAGATAGAACTTGAAACTGCTTTATTGTGTCAAGTTTCAAAGAGCTAGCACAAACCGTGTTTGATTTATAGTCCAAAAACATGTATCTCTATAAGAGATAACAGAATAAAACCTAAAAATGAACACGGTTACTGCAAACGAACGGTTTAACCTAGAAGAACGAAATTTGGTGAGCCAAGTGGTTTTCGTGTACTGATCATTACCTGAAAGAATCATCAAGATTGGGTGAATAAATGTTTGCTGAGATTTCAGGCAACTCGTAGTTTTTTGGAAGCTTGGCAACCCCTTTCCATCAAAGTGATTTTCGCCAGTCTCTGCTTAGGGCTACATAAACAGCAAACAAACCATAGAGATAGAACTTGATACTGCTTTATTGTGTCAAGTTTCAAAGAGCTAGCACAAAGCGTATTTGATTTAATGTTCCAAATACATGTATCCCTATAAGAGAAAACAGAGTGAAACCTAAAAATGAAAACGGTTACTGCAAACGAATGGTTTAAACTAGAAGAACGAAATTTGGTGAGCCAAGTGGTTTTGGAGTACTGATCATTACCTGAAAGAATCATCAAGATTGGGTGAAAAAACATTGGCTGAGATTTCAGGCAACTCGTAGTTTTTGGGAAGCTTGGCAACCCCTTTCCATGAAAGTGATTTTCGCCAGTCTCTGCTTAGGGCTACATCAAATGCAAACAAACCATAGAGATAGAACTTGAAACTGCTTTATTGTGTCAAGTTTCAAAGAGCTAGCACAAACCGTGTTTGATTTAGAGTTCCAAAAACATGTATCCCAATAGAAAAAAAACAGAGTGAAACCTAAAAATGAAAACGGTTACAGCAAAAGTACGGTTTAACCTAGAAGAACGAAATTTGGTGAGCCAAGTGGTTCTGGTGTACTGGTCATTACCTGAAAGAATCATCAAGATTGGGTGAAAAAATGTTGGCTGAGATTTCAGGCAACTCGTAGTTTTTTGGAAGCTTGGCAACCCCTTTCCATGAAAGTGATTTTCGCCAGTCTCTGCTTAGGGCAACATCAACAGCAAAAAAACAATAGAGATAGAACTTGAAACTGCTTTATTGTGTCAAGTTTCAAAGAGCTAGCACAAACCGTGTTTGATTTAGAGTTCCAAATACATGTATCCCTTTAGGAGAAAACAGAGTGAAATCTAAAAATGAAAACGTTACTGCAAACGAACGGTTTAACCTAGAAGAACGAAATTAGGTGAGCCAAGTGGTTTTGGTGTACTGATCATTACCTGAAAGAATCCTCAAGATTGGGTCAAAACATGTTTGCTGAGATTTTAGGCAACTAGTAGTTTTTTGGAAGCTTGGCAACCCCTTTCCATGATAGTGATTTTCGCCAGTCTCTGCTTAGGGCTACATCAACAGCAAACAAACCATAGAGATAGAACTTGAAAATGCTTTATTGTGTCAAGTTTCAAAGAGCTAGCACAAACCGTGTTTGATTTAGAGTTCAAAATACATGTATCCCTATTGGAGAAAACAGAATGAAACCTAAAAATGAAAACGGTTACTGCAAACGAAGGGTTTAACCTAGAAGAACGAAATTTGGTGAGCCATGTGGTTTTTGTGTACTGATCATTACCTGACAGAATCATCAAGATTGGGTGAAAAAATGTTGGCTGATATTTCAGGCAACTCGTAGTTTTTTGGAAGCTTGGCAACCCCTTTCCATGAAAGTGATATTCGCCACTCTCTCCTTGGGGCTACATCAACAGCAAACAAACCATAGAGATAGAACTTGAAACAGCTTTATTGTGTCAAGTTTCAAAGAGCTAGCACAAACGGTGTTTGATTTAGAGTTCCAAAAACATGTATCCCTATAGGAGAAAACAGAGTGAAACCTAAAAATTAAAACGGTTACTGCATACGAACGGTTTAACCTAGAAGAACGAAATTTGGTGAGCCAAGTGGTTTTGGTGTACTGATCATTACCTGAAAGAATCATCAAGATTGAGTGAAAAAATGTTGGCTGAGATTTCAGACAACTCGTAGTTTTTTGGAAGCTTGGCAACCCCTTTCCATGAAAGTGATTTTCGCCAGTCTCTGCTTAGGGCTACATCAACAGCAAACAAACCATAGAGATAGAAATTGAAACTGCTTTATTGTGTCAAGTTTCAAAGAGCTATCACAAACCGTGTTTGATTTAGAGTTCCAAAAACATGTATCCCAATAGGAGAAAACAGAGTGAAACCTAAAAATGAAAACGGTTACTTCAAACGTACGGTTTAACCTAGAAGAACGAAATTTGGTGTGCCAAGTAGTTTTGGTGTACTGATCATTACCTGAAAGAGTCATCAAGATTGGGTGAATAAATGTTTGCTGAGATTTCAGGCAACTGGTAGTTTTTTGGAAGCTTGGCAACCCCTTTCCATGAAAGTGATTTTCGCCAGTCTTTGCTTCGGGCTACATCAAATGTAAACAAACCATAGAGATAGAACTTGAAACTGCTTTATTGTGTCAAGTTTCAAAGAGCTAGGACAAACCGTGTTTGATTTAGAGTTCCAAATACATGTATCCCTATAGGAGAAAACAGAGTGAAACCCAAAAAAAGAAAACGGTTACTGCAAACGAACGGTTTAACCTAGAAGAACGAAATTTGGTGAGCCAAGTGGTTTTGGTGTACTGATCATTACCTGAAAGAATCATCAAGATTGGGTGAAAAAATGTTGGCTGAGATTTCAGGCAACTCGTAGTTTTTTGGAAGCTTGGCAACCCCTTTCCATGAAAGTGATTTTCGCCAGTCTCTGCTTAGGGCTACATCAACAGCAAACAAACCATAGAGATAGAACTTGAAACTGCTTTATTGTGTCAAGTTTCAAAGAGCTAGCACAAACCGTGTTTGATTTAGAGTTCCAAAAACATGTATCCCTTTAGGAGAAAACAGAATAAAACCTAAAAATGAAAACGGTTACTGCAAACGAACGGTTTAACCTAGAAGAACGAAATTTGGTGAGCCAAGTGTTTTGGTGTACTGATCATTACCTGAAAGAATCATCAAGATTGAGTGAAAAAATGTTGGGTGAGATTTCAGACAACTCGTAGTTTTTGGAAGCTTGGCAACCCTTTCCATGAAAGTGATTTTCGCCAGTCTCTGCTTAGGGCTACATCAACAGCAAACAAACCATAGAGATAGAACTTGAAACTGCTTTATTGTGTCAAGTTTCAAAGAGCTTGCACAAACCGTGTTTGATTTAGAGTTCCAAAAACATGTATCCCAATAGGAGAAAACAGAGTGAAACCTAAAAATGAAAACGGTTACTTCAAACGTACGGTTTAACCTAGAAGAACGAAATTTGGTGAGCCAAGTAGTTTTGGTGTACTGATCATTACCTGAAAGAGTCATCAAGATTGGGTGAATAAATGTTTGCTGAGATTTCAGGCAACTGGTAGTTTTTTGGAAGCTTGGCAACCCCTTTCCATGAAAGTGATTTTCGCCAGTCTTTGCTTCGGGCTACATCAAATGTAAACAAACCATAGAGATAGAACTTGAAACTGCTTTATTGTGTCAAGTTTCAAAGAGCTAGGACAAACCGTGTTTGATTTAGAGTTCCAAATACATGTATCCCTATAGGAGAAAACAGAGTGAAACCCAAAAAAGAAAACGGTTACTGCAAATGAACGGTTTAACCTAGAAGAACGAAATTTGGTGAGCCAAGTGGTTTTGGTGTACTGATCATTACCTGAAAGAATCATCAAGATTGGGTGAAAAAATGTTGGCTGAGATTTCAGGCAACTCGTAGTTTCTTGGAAGCTTGGCAACCCCTTTCCATGAAAGTGATTTTCGCCAGTCTCTGCTTAGGGCTACATCAACAGCAAACAAACCATAGAGATAGAACTTGAAACTGCTTTATTGTGTCAAGTTTCAAAGAGCTAGCACAAACCGTGTTTGATTTAGAGTTCCAAATACATGTATCCCTTTAGGAGAAAACAGAGTGAAATCTAAAAATGAAAACGTTACTGCAAACGAAACGGTTTAACCTAGAAGAACGAAATTAGGTGAGCCAAGTGGTTTTGGTGTACTGATCATTACCTGAAAGAAGTCCTCAAGATTGGGTCAAAACATGTTTGCTGAGATTTTAGGCAACTAGTAGTTTTTTGGAAGCTTGGCAACCCTTTCCATGATAGTGATTTTCGCCAGTCTCTGCTTAGGGCTACATCAACAGCAAACAAACCATAGAGATAGAACTTGAAATGCTTTATTGTGTCAAGTTTCAAAGAGCTAGCACAAACCGTGTTTGATTTAGAGTTCAAAATACATGTATCCCTATTGGAGAAAACAGAATGAAACCCTAAAAAGAAAACGGTTACTGCAAACGAAGGGTTTAACCTAGAAGAACGAAATTTGGTGAGCCATGTGGTTTTTGGTGTACTGATCATTACCTGACAGAATCATCAAGATTGGGTGAAAAAATGTTGGCTGATATTTCAGGCAACTCGTAGTTTTTTGGAAGCTTGGCAACCCCTTTCCATGAAAGTGATATTCGCCACTCTCTCCTTGGGGCTACATCAACAGCAAACAAACCATAGAGATAGAACTTGAAACAGCTTTATTGTGTCAAGTTTCAAAGAGCTAGCACAAACGGTGTTTGATTTAGAGTTCCAAATACATGTATCCATATAGGAGAAAACAGAGTGAAACCTAAAAATGAAAACGGTTACTGCATACGAACGGTTTAACCTAGAAGAACGAAATTTGGTGAGCCAAGTGGTTTTGGTGTACTGATCATTACCTGAAAGAATCATCAAGATTGAGTGAAAAAATGTTGGCTGAGATTTCAGACAACTCGTAGTTTTTTGGAAGCTTGGCAACCCCTTTCCATGAAAGTGATTTTCGCCAGTCTCTGCTTAGGGCTACATCAACAGCAAACAAACCATAGAGATAGAAATTGAAACTGCTTTATTGTGTCCAAGTTTCAAAGAGCTATCACAAACCGTGTTTGATTTAGAGTTCCAAAAACATGTATCCCAATAGGAGAAAACAGAGTGAAACCTAAAAATGAAAACGGTTACTTCAAACGTACGGTTTTAACCTAGAAGAACGAAATTTGGTGTGCCAAGTAGTTTTGGTGTACTGATCATTACCTGAAAGAGTCATCAAGATTGGGTGAATAAATGTTTGCTGAGATTTCAGGCAACTGGTAGTTTTTTGGAAGCTTGGCAACCCCTTTCCATGAAAGTGATTTTCGCCAGTCTTTGCTTCGGGCTACATCAAATGTAAACAAACCATAGAGATAGAACTTGAAACTGCCTTTATTGTGTCAAGTTTCAAAGAGCTAGGACAAACCGTGTTTGATTTAGAGTTCCAAATACATGTATCCCTATAGGAGAAAACAGAGTGAAACCCAAAAAAAGAAAACGGTTACTGCAAACGAACGGTTTAACCTAGAAGAACGAAATTTGGTGAGCCAAGTGGTTTTGGTGTACTGATCATTACCTGAAAGAATCATCAAGATTGGGTGAAAAAATGTTGGCTGAGATTTCAGGCAACTCGTAGTTTTTTGGAAGCTTGGCAACCCCTTTCCATGAAAGTGATTTTCGCCAGTCTCTGCTTAGGGCTACATCAACAGCAAACAAACCATAGAGATAGAACTTGAAACTGCTTTATTGTGTCAAGTTTCAAAGAGCTAGCACAAACCGGTGTTTGATTTAGAGTTCCAAAATACATGTATCCCATTAGGAGAAAACAGAGTAAACTAAAAATGAAAACGGTTACTGCAAACGAACGGTTTAACCTAGAAGAACGAATTTGGTGAGCCAAGTGGTTTTGGTGTACTGATCATTACCTGAAAGAATCATCAAGATTGAGTGAAAAAATGTTGGGTGAGATTTCAGACAACTCGTAGTTTTTTGGAAGCTTGGCAACCCCTTTCCATGAAAGTGATTTTCGCCAGTCTCTGCTTAGGGCTACATCAACAGCAAACAAACCATAGAGATAGAACTTGAAACTGCTTTATTGTGTCAAGTTTCAAAGAGCTTGCACAAACCGTGTTTGATTTAGAGTTCCAAAAACATGTATCCCAATAGGAGAAAACAGAGTGAAACCTAAAAATGAAAACGGTTACTTCAAACGTACGGTTTAACCTAGAAGAACGAAATTTGGTGAGCCAAGTAGTTTTGGTGTACTGATCATTACCTGAAAGAGTCATCAAGATTGGTGAATAAATGTTTGCTGAGATTTCAGGCAACTGGTAGTTTTTTGGAAGCTTGGCAACCCCTTTCCATGAAAGTGATTTTCGCCAGTCTTTGCTTCGGGCTACATCAAATGTAAACAAACCATAGAGATAGAACTTGAAACTGCTTTATTGTGTCAAGTTTCAAAGAGCTAGACAAACCGTGTTTGATTTAGAGTTCCAAATACATGTATCCCTATAGGAAGAAAACAGAGTGAAACCCAAAAAAAGAAAACGGTTACTGCAAATGAACGGTTTAACCTAGAAGAACGAAATTTGGTGAGCCAAGTGGTTTTGGTGTACTGATCATTACCTGAAAGAATCATCAAGATTGGGTGAAAAAATGTTGGCTGAGATTTCAGGCAACTCGTAGTTTTTGGAAGCTTGGCAACCCCTTTCCATGAAAGTGATTTTCGCCAGTCTCTGCTTAGGGCTACATCAACAGCAAACAAACCATAGAGATAGAACTTGAAACTGCTTTATTGTGTCAAGTTTCAAAGAGCTAGCACAAACCGTGTTTGATTTTAGAGTTCCAAAAACATGTATCCCTTTAGGAGAAAACAGAATAAAACCTAAAAATGAAAACGGTTACTGCAAACGAACGGTTTAAACTAGAAGAACGAAATTTGGTGAGCCAAGTGGTTTTGGTGTACTGATCATTACCTGAAAGAATCCTCAAGATTGGGTCAAAATATGTTTGCTGAGATTTCAGGCAACTCGTAGTTTTTTGGAAGCTTGGCAACCCCTTTCCATGAAAGTGATTTTCGCCAGTCTCTGCTTAGGGCTACATCAACAGCAAACAAACCATAGAGATAGAACTTGAAACTGCTTTATTGTGTCAAGTTTTCAAAGAGCTAGCACAAACCGTGTTTGATTTAGAGTTCCAAATACATGTATCCCTATAAGAGAAAACAGAGTGAAACCTAAAAATGAAAACGGTTACTCCAAACGAATGGTTTAAACTAGAAGAACGAAATTTGGTGAGCCAAGTGGTTTTGGAGTACTGATCATTACCTGAAAAAATCATCAAGATTGGGTGAAAAAATGTTTGCTGATATTTCAGGCAACTGGTAGTTTTTTGGAAGCTTGGCAACCCCTTTCCATGAATGTGATTTTCGCCAGTCTCTGCTTAGGGCTACATCAACAGCAAACAAACCATAGAGATAGAACTTGAAACTGCTTTATTGTGTCAAGTTTCAAAGAGCTAGCACAAACCGTGTTTGATTTAGAGTTCCAAAAAACATGTATCTCTATAGGAGAAAACAGAATAAAACCTAAAAATGAAAACGGTTACTGCAAACGAACGGTTTAACCTAGAAGAACGAAATTTGGTGAGCCAAGTGGTTTTGGTGTACTGATCATTACCTGAAAGAATCATCAAGATTGGGTGAAAAAATGTTTGCTGAGATTTCAGGCAACTCGTAGTTTTTTAGAAGCTTGGCAACCCCTTTCCATGAAAGTGATTTTAACCAGTCTTTGCTTAGGGCTACATCAAATGCAAACAAACCATAGAGATAGAACTTGAAACTGCTTTATTGTGTCATGTTTCAAAGAGCTAGCACAAACCGTGTTTGATTTAGAGTTCCAAACACATGTATCCCTATAGGAGAAAACAGAGTGAAACCTAAAAATCAAAACGGTTACTGCATACGAATGGTTTAACCTAGAAGATCGAAATTTGGTGAGCCAAGTGGTTTTGGTGTACTGATCATTACCTGAAAGAATCATCAAGATTGGGTGAAAAAATGTTGGCTGAGATTTCAGGCAACTCCTAGTTTTTTGGAAGCTTGGCAACCCCTTTCCATGAAAGTGATTTTCGCCAGTCTCTGCTTAGGGCTACATCAACAGCAAACAAACCATAGAGATAGAACTTGAAACTGCTTTATTGTGTCAAGTTTCAAAGAGCTAGCACAAACCGTGTTTGATTTAGAGTTCCAAATACATGTATCCCTATAGGAGAAAACAGAGTGAAACCTAAAAATGAAAATGGTTACTGCAAACAAACGGTTTAAGCTAGAAGAACGAAACTTGGTGAGCCTAGTGGTTTTGATGTACTGATCATTACCTGAAAGAATCATCAAGATTGGGTGAAAAAATGTTTGCTGAGATTTCAGGCAACTTGTAGTTTTTTGGAAGCTTGGCAACCCCTTTCAATGAAAGTGATTTTCGCAATTCTCTGCTTAGGGGTACATCAACAGCAAACAAACCATAGAGATAGAACTTGAAACTGCTTTATCGTGTCAAGTTTCAAAGAGCTAGCACAAACCGTGTTTGATTTAGAGTTCCAAATACATGTATCCCTATAGGAGAAAACAGAGTGAAACCTAAAAATGAAAACGGTTACTGCAAACGAACGGTTTAACCTAGAAGAACCAAATTTGGTGAGCCATGTGGTTTTGGTGTACTGATCATTACCTGACAGAATCATCAAGATTAGGTGAAAAAATGTTGGCTGAGATTTCAGGCAACTCGTAGTTTTTTGGAAGCTTGGCAACCCCTTTCCATGAAAGTGATTTTCGCCACTCTCTCCTTTGGGCTACATCAACAGCAAACAAACCATAGAAATAGAACTTGAAAATGCTTTATTGTGTCAAGTTTCAAAGAGCTAGCACAAACGGTGTTTGATTTAGAGTTCCAAATACATGTATCCCTATAGGATAAAACAGAGTGAAAGCTAAAAATGAAAACGCTTACTACAAACGAACGATTTAACCTAGAAGAACGAAACTTGGTGAGCCTCGTGGTTTTGGTGTACTGATCATTACCTGAAAGAATCATCAAGATTGGGTGAAAAAATGTTTGCTGAGATTTCAGGCAACTTGTGGTTTTTTGGAAGCTTGGCAACCCCTTTCCATGAAAGTGATTTTCGCCATTCTCTGCTTAGGGGTACATGAACAGCAGTCAAACCATAGAGATATAACTTGAAACTGCTTTATTGTGTCAAGTTTCAAAGAGCTAGCACAAACCGAGTTTGATTTAGAGTTCCAAAAACATGTATCCAAATAGGAGAAAACAGAGTGAAACCTAAAAATGAAAACGGTTACTGCAAACGTACGGTTTAACCTAGAAGAACGAAATTTGGTGAGCCAAGTGGTTTTGGTGTACTGATCATTACCTGAAAGAATCATCAAGATTGGGTGAAATAATGTTTGCTGAGATTTCAGGCACTCGTAGTTTTTTGGAAGCATGGCAACCCCTTTCCATGAAAGTGATTTTCGCCAGTCTTTGCTTCGCGATACATCAAATGTAAACAAACCATAGATAGAACTGGAAACTGCTTTATTGTGTCAAGTTTCAAAGAGCTAGCACAAACCGTGTTTGATTTAGAGTTCCAAATACATGTATCCGTATAGGAGAAAACAGAGTGAAACCTAAAAATGAAAACGGTTACTGCAAACGAACGGTTTAACCTAGAAGAACGAAATTTGGTGAGCCAAGTGGTTTTGGTGTACTGATTATTACCTGAAAGAATCATCAAGATTGGGTGAAAAAACATTGGCTGAGATTTCAGGCAACTCGTAGTTTTTTGGAAGCTTGGCAACCCCTTTCAATGAAACTGATTTTGGCCAGTCTCTGCTTAGGGCTACATCAATAGCAAACAAACCATAGAGATAGAACTTGAAAATGCTTTATTGTGTCAAGTTTCACAGAGCTAGCACAAACCGTGTTTGATTTAGAGTTCCAAATACATGTATCCCTATAAGAGAAAACAGAGTGAAACCTAAAAATGAAAACGGTTAATGCAAACGAATGGTTTAAACTAGAAGAACGAAATTTGGTGAGCCAAGTGGTTTTGGTGTACTGATCATTACCTGAAAGAATCATCAAGATTGGGTAAAAAAATGTTTGCTGATATTTCAGGCAACTCGTAGTTTTTTGAAAGCTTGGAAAACCTTTCCATGAATGTGATTTTCGCCAGTCTCTGCTTAAGGCTACATCAACAGCAAACAAACCATAGAGATAGAACTTGAAACTGCTTTATTGTGTCAAGTTTCAAAGAGCTAGCACAAACCGTGTTTGATTTAGAGTTCCAAAAACATGTATCCCTATAGGAGAAATCAGAATAAAACCTAAAAATGAAAACAGTTACTGAAAACGAACGGTTTAACCTAGAAAAACGAAATTTGGTGAGCCAAGTGGTTTTGGTGTACTGATCATTACCTGAAATAATCATAAAGTTTGGGTGAAAAAATGTTTGCTGATATTTCAGGCAACTCGTAGTTTTTTGAAAGCTTGGAAAACCTTTCCATGAATGTGATTTTCGCCAGTCTCTGCTTAAGGCTACATCAACAGCAAACAAACCATAGAGATAGAACTTGAAACTGCTTTATTGTGTCAAGTTTCAAAGAGCTAGCACAAACCGTGTTTGATTTAGAGTTCCAAAAACATGTATCCCTATAGGAGAAATCAGAATAAAACCTAAAAATGAAAACAGTTACTGAAAACGAACGGTTTAACCTAGAAAAACGAAATTTGGTGAGCCAAGTGGTTTTGGTGTACTGATCATTACCTGAAATAATCATAAAGTTTGGGTGAAAAAATGTTTGCTGAGATTTCAGGCAACTCGTAGTTTATTGGAAGCTTTCATCCCCTTTCCATGAAAGTGATTTTCGCCAGTCTCTGCTTAGGGCTACATCAACAGCAAACAAACCATAGAGATAGAACTTGAAACTGCTTTATTGTGTCAAGCTTCAAAGAGCTAGCACAAACCGTGTTTGATTTAGAGTTCCAAATACATGTATCCCTACAGAAGAAAACAGAGTGAAACCTAAAAGTGAAAATGGTTACTGCAAACAAACGGTTTAACCTAGAAGAACGAAACTTGGTGAGTCTAGTGGTTTTGGTGTACTGATCATTACCTGAAAGAATTATCAAGATTGGGTGAAAAAATGTTTTCTGAGATTTCAGGCAACTTGTAGTTTTTTGGAAGCTTGGCAACCCCTTTTCATGAAAGTGATTTTCGCCATTCTCTGCTTAGGGGTACATGAACAGCAATCAAACCATAGAGATAGAACTTGAAACTGCTTTATTGTGTCAAGTTTCAAAGAGCTAGCACAAACCGTGTTTGATTTAGAGTTCCAAAAACATGTATCCCAATAGGAGAAAACAGAGTGAAACCTAAAAATGAAAACGGTTACTGCAAACGTACGGTTTTACCTTGAAGAACGAAATTTGGTGAGCCAAGTAGTTTTGGTGTACTGATCATTACCTGAAAGAATCATCAAGATTGGGTGAAAAAATGTTTGCTGTGATTTCAGGCAACTCGTAGTTTTTTGGAAGCTTGGCAACCCCTTTCAATGAAAGTGATTTTCGATAGTCTTTGCTTCGGGCTACATGAAATGTAAAAAACCATAGATATAGAACTTGAAACTGCTTTATTGTGTCAAGTTTCAAAGAGCTAGCACAAACCGTGTTTGATTTAGAGTTCCAAATACATGTATCCCTATAGGAGAAAACAGAGTGAAACCTAAAAAAGAAAACGGTTACTGCAAACGATCGGTTTAAACTAGAAGAACGAAATATGGTGAGCCAAGTGGTTTTGGTGTACTGATCATTACCTGAAAGAATCATCAAGATTGGGTGAAAAAATGTTGGCTGAGATTTCAGGCAACTCGTAGTTTTTTGGAAGCTTGGCAACCCCTTTCCATGAAAGTGATTTTCGCCAGTCTCTGCTTAGGGCTACATCAACAGCAAAAAAACAATAGAGATAGAACTTGAAACTGCTTTATTGTGTCAAGTTTCAAAGAGCTAGCACAAACCGTGTTTGATTTAGAGTTCCAAATACATGTATCCCTATAGGAGAAAACAGAGTGAAACCCAAAAATGAAAACGGTTATTGCAAACGAACGGTTTAACCTAGAAGAACAAAATTTGGTGAGCCAAGTGGTTTTGGTGTACTGATCATTACCTGAAAGAATCCTCAAGATTGAGTCAAAATATGTTTGCTGAGATTTAAGGCAACTCGTAGTTTTTTGGAAGCTTGGCAACCCCTTTCCATGAAAGTGATTTTCGCCAGTCTCTGCTTAGGGCTACATCAACAGCAAACAAACCATAGAGATAGAACTTGAAACTGCTTTATTGTGTCAAGTTTCAAAGAGCTAGCACAAACCGTGTTTGATTTAGAGTTCCAAATACATGTATCCCTATAAGAGAAAACAGAGTGAAACTTAAAAATGAAAACGGTTACTGCAAACGAATGGTTTAAACTAGAAGAACGAAATTTGGTGAGCCAAGTGGTTTTGGAGTACTGATAATTACCTGAAAAAATCATCAAGATTGGGTGAAAAAATGTTTGCTGAGATTTCAGGCAACTCGTAGTTTTTTAGAAGCTTGGCAACCCCTTTCCATGAAAGTGATTTTAACCAGTCTTTGCTTAGGGCTATATCAAATGCAAACAAACCATAGAGATAGAACTTGAAACTGCTTTATTGTGTCATGTTTCAAAGAGCTAGCACAAACCGTGTTTGATTTAGAGTTCCAAATACATGTATGCCTATAGGAGAAAACAGAGTGAAACCTAAAAATGAAAACGGTTACTGCATACGAACGGTTTAACCTAGAAGAACGAAATTTGGTGAACCAAGTGGTTTTGGTGTACTGATCATTACCTGAAAGAATCATCAAGATTGGGTGAAAAAATGTTGGCTGAGATTTCAGGCAACTCGTAGTTTTTTGGAAGCTTGGCAACCCCTTTCCATGAAAGTGATTTTCGCCAGTCTCTTCTTAGGGCTACATCAACAGCAAACAAACCATAGAGATAGAACTTGAAACTGCTTTATTGTGTCAAGTTTCAAAGAGCTAGCACAAACCGTGTTTGATTTAGAGTTCCAAATACATGTATCCCTATAGGAGAAAACAGAGTGAAACCTAAAAATGAAAACGGTTACTGCCAACGAACGGTTAAAACTAGAAGAACGAAATTTGGTGAGCCAAGTGGTTTTGGTGTACTGATCATTACCTGAAAGAATCATCAAGATTGGGTGAAAAAATGTTGGCTGATATTTCAGGCAACTCGTAGTTTTTTGGAAGTTGGCAACCCCTTTCCATGAAAGTGATTTTCGCCAGTCTCTGCTTATGGCTACATCAACAGCAAACAAACCATAGAGATAGAACTTGAAACTGCTTTATTGTGTCATGTTTCAAAGAGCTAGCACAAACCGTGTTTGATTTAGAGTTCCAAATACATGTATGCCTATAGGAGAAAACAGAGTGAAACCTAAAAATGGAAACGGTTACTGCATACGAACGGTTTAACCTAGAAGAACGAAATTTGGTGAGCCAAGTGGTTTTGGTGTACTGATCATTACCTGAAAGAATCATCAAGATTGGGTGAAAAAATGTTGGCTGAGATTTCAGGCAACTCGTAGTTTTTTGGAAGCTTGGCAACCCCTTTCCATGAAAGTGATTTTCGCCAGTCTCTTCTTAGGGCTACATCAACAGCAAACAAACCATAGAGATAGAACTTGAAACTGCTTTATTGTGTCAAGTTTCAAAGAGCTAGCACAAACCGTGTTTGATTTAGAGTTCCAAATACATGTATCCCTATAGGAGAAAACAGAGTGAAACCTAAAAATGAAAACGGTTACTGCCAACGAACGGTTAAAACTAGAAGAACGAAATTTGGTGAGCCAAGTGGTTTTGGTGTACTGATCATTACCTGAAAGAATCATCAAGATTGGGTGAAAAAATGTTGGCTGATATTTCAGGCAACTCGTAGTTTTTTGGAAGCTTGGCAACCCCTTTCCATGAAAGTGATTTTCGCCAGTCTCTGCTTAGGGCTACATCAAGAGCAAACAAAGCATAGAGATAGAACTTGAAACTGCTTTACTGTGTCAAGTTTCAAAGAGCTACCAAAAACCGTGTTCGATTTGAAGTTCCAAATACATGTATCCCTATAGGAGAAAACAGAGTGAAACCTAAAAATGAAAACGGTTACTGCCAACGAACGGTTAAACCTAGAAGAACGAAATTTGGTGAGCCAAGTGGTTTTGGTGTACTGATCATTACCTGAAAGAATCATCAAGATTGGGTGAAAAAATGTTGGCTGAGATTTCAGGCAACTCGTAGTTTTTTGGAAGGTTGGCAACCCCTATATATGAAAGTGATTTTCGCCACTCTCTGCTTAGGGCTACATCAACAGCAAACAAACCATAGAGATAGAACATGACACTGCTTTATTGTGTCAAGTTTCGAAGAGCTAGCACAAACCGTGTTTGATTTAGAGTTCCAAATACATGTATCTCTATAGGAGAAAACAGAGTGAAACCTAAAAATGAAAATGGTTACTGCAAACGAACGGTTTAACCTAGAAGAACGAAACTTGGTGAGCCTAGTGGTTTTGGTGTACTGATCATTACCTGAATCAATCATCAAGATTGGGTGAAAGAATGTTTGCTGAGATTTCAGGCAACTTGTAGTTTTTTGGAAGCTTGGCAACCCTTTTCCATGAAAGTGATTTTCGCCATTCTCTGCTTAGGGGTACATCAACAGCAAACAAACCATAGAGATAGAACTTGAAACTGCTTTATTGTGTCAAGTTTCAAAGAGCTAGCACAAACCGTGTTTGATTTAGAGTTCCAAATACATGTATCTCTATAGGAGAAAACAGAGTGAATCCTAAAAATGAAAACGGTTACTGCAAACGAACGGTTTAAACTAGAAGAACAAAATGTGGTGAGCCAAGTGGTTTTGGTGTACTGATCATTACCTGAAAGAATCATCAAGATTGGGTGAAAAAATGATGGCTGAGATTTCAGGAAACTCGCAGTTTTTTGGAAGCTTAGAAACCCCTTTCCATGAAAGTGATTTTCGCCAGTCTCTGCGTAGGGCTACATCAACAGCAAACAAACCATAGAGATAGAACTTGAATCTGCTTTATTGTGTCAAGTTTCAAAGAGCTACCACAAACCGTGTTTGATTTAGAGTTCCAAATACATGTATCCCTATAGGAGAAAACAGAGTGAAACCTAAAAATGAAAACGGTTACTGCATACAAACGGTTTAACCTAGAAGAACGAAATTTGGTGAGCCAAGTGGTTTTGTTGTACTGATCATTACCTGAAAGAATCATCAAGATTGGGTGAAAAAATGTTGGCTGAGATTTCAGGCAACTCGTAGTTTTTTGGAAGCTTGGCAACTCCTTTCCATGAAAGTGATTTTCGCCAGTCTCTGCTTAGGGCTACATCAACAGCAAACAACCATAGAGATAGAACTTGAGACTGCTTTATTGTGTCAAGTTTCAAAGAGCTACCACAAACCGTGTTTGATTTAGAGTCCCAAATACATGTATCCATATAGGAGAAAACAGAGTGAAACCTAAAAATGAAAACGGTTACTTCCAACGAACGGTTAAACATAGAAGAACGAAATTTGGTGAGCCAAGAGGTTTTGGTGTACTGATCATTACCTGAAAGAATCATCAAGATTGGGTCAAAAAATGTTGGCTGAGATTTCAGGCAACTCTTAGTTTTTTGGAAGCTTGGCAACCCCTTTCCATGAAAGTGATTTTCGCCAGTCTCTGCTTAGGGCTCCATCAACAGCAAACGAACCATAGAGATAGAACTTGAAACTGCTTTATTTTGTCATTTTCAAAGAGCTAGCACAAACCGTGTTTGATTTAGAGTTCCAAATACATGTAGCCGTATAGGAGAAAACAGAGTGAAACCTAAAAATGAAAACGGTTACTGCCAACGAACGGTTTAACCTAGAAGAACGAAATTTAGTGAGCCAAGTGGTTTTGGTGTACTGATCATTACCTGAAAGAATCATCAAGATTGGGTTAAAAAATGTTTGCTGAGATTTCAGGCAACTCGTAGATTTTTGGAAGGTTGGCAACCCCTATATATGAAAGTGATTTTCGCCAATCTCTGCTTAGGGCTACATCAACAGCAAACAAACCATAGAGATAGAACTTGAATCTGCTTTATTGTGTCAAGTTTCAAAGAGCTACCAAAAACCGTGTTTGATTTAGAGTTCCAAATACATGTATCCCTATAGGAGAAAAGAGAGTGAAACCTAAAAATGACAACGGTTACTACAAACAAACGTTTTAACCTAGAAGAACGAAATGTGGTGAGCCAAGTGGTTTTGGTGTACTGATCATTACCTGAAAGAATCATCAAGATTGGGTGAAAAAATGTTGGCTGAGATTTCAGGCAACTCGTAGGTTTTTGGAAGCTTAGCAACCCCTTTCCATGAAAGTGATTTTCGCCAGTCTCTGCTTAGGGCTACATCAACAGCAAACAAACCATAGAGATAGAAATTGAAACTGCTTTATTGTGTCAAGTTTCAAAGAGCTAGCACAAACCGTGTTTGATTTAGAGTTCCAAATACATGTATCCCTATAGGAGAAAACAGAGTGAAACCTAAAAATGAAAACGGTTACTGCAAACGAACGGTTTAACCTAGAAGAACGAAATTTGGTGAGCCAAGTGGTTTTGGTGTACTGATCATTACCTGAAAGAATCATCAAGATTGGGTGAAAAATGATGGCTGAGATATCAGGCAACTCTTAGTTTTTTGGAAGCTTGGCAACCCCTTTCCATGAAAGTGATTTTCGCCAGTCTCTGATTAGGGCTCCATCAACAGCAAACGAACCATAGAGATAGAACTTGAAACTGCTTTATTTTGTCATTTTCAAAAAGCGAGCACAAACCGTGTTTGATTTAGAGTTCCAAATACATGTAGCCCTATAGGAGAAAACAGAGTGAAACCTAAAAATGAAAACGGTTACTGCCAACGAACGGTTAAACCTAGAAGAACGAAATTTGGTGAGCCAAGTGGTTTTGTTGTACTGATCATTACCTGAAAGAATCATCAAGATTGGGTGAAAAAATGTTGGCTGAGATTTCAGGCAACTCGTAGGTTTTTGGAAGCTTGGCAACCCCTTTCCATGAAAGTGACTTTCGCCAGTCTCTGCTTAGGGCTACATCAACAGCAAACAAACCATAGAGATAGAACTTGAATCTGCTTTATTGTGTCAAGTTTCAAAGAGCTACCACAAACCGTGTTTGATTTAGAGTTCCAAATACATGTATCCCTATAGGAGAAAACAGAGTGAAACCTAAAAATGAAAACGGTTACTGCATACAAACGGTTTAACCTAGAAGAACGAAATTTGGTGAGCCAAGTGGTTTTGTTGTACTGATCATTACCTGAAAGAATCATCAAGAATGGGTGAAAAAATATTGGCTGAGATTTCAGGCAACTCGTAGTTTTTTGGAAGCTTGGCAACTCCTTTCCATGAAAGTGATATTCGCCAGTCTCTGCTTAGGGCTACATCAACAGCAAACAACCATAGAGATAGAACTTGAGACTGCTTTATTGTGTCAAGTTTCAAAGAGCTAGCACAAACCGTGTTTGATTTAGAGTTCCAAATACATGTATCCCTATAGGAGAAAACAGAGTGAAACCTAAAAATGAAAATGGATACTGCAAACGAACGGTTTAACCTAGAAGAACAAAACTTGGTGAGCCTAGTGGTTTTGGTGTACTGATCATTACCTGAAACAATCATCAAGATTGGGTGAAAGAATGTTTGCTGAGATTTCAGGCAACTTGTAGTTTTCTGGAAGCTTGGCAACCCCTTTCCATGAAAGTGATTTTCGCCAGTCTCTGCTTAGAGCTACATCAACAGCAAACAAACCATAGAGATAGAACTTGAAACTGCTTTATTGTGTCAAGTTTCAAAGAGCTAGCACGAACCGTGTTTGATTTAGAGTACCAAATACATGTATCCCTATAGGAGAAAACAGAGTGAAACCTAAAAATGAAAACGGTTACTGCAAACGAACGGTTTAACCTAGAAGAACGAAATTTGGTGAGCCAAGTGGTTTTGGTGTACTGATCATTACCTGAAAGAATCATCAAGATTGGGTGAAAAAATGTTGGCTGAGATTTCAGGCAACTCGTAGATTTTTGGAAGCATGGCAACCCCTTTCCATGAAAGTGATTTTCGCCAGTCTCTGCTTAGGGCTACATCAACAGCAATCAAACCATAGAGATAGAACTTGAAACTGCTTTATTGTGTCAAGTTTCAAAGAGCTACCACAAACCGTGTTCGATTTGAAGTTCCAAATACATGTATCCCTACAGGAGAAAACAGAGTGATTCCTAAAAATGAAAACGGTTACTGCCAACGAACGGTTTAACCTAGAACAACGAAATTTGGTGAGCCAAGTGGTTTTGGTGTACTGATCATTACCTGAAAGAATCATCAAGATTGGGTGAAAAAATGTTGGCTGAGATTTCAGGCAACTCGTAGTTTTTTGGAAGCTTTGGAACCCCTTTCCATGAAAGTGATTTTTGCCAATCTCTGCTTAGGGCTACATCAACAGCAAACAAACCATAGAGATAGAACTTGAAACTGCTTTATTGTGTCAAGTTTCAAAGAGCTACCACAAACCGTGTTTGATTTAGAGTTCCAAATACATGTATCCCTATAGGAGAAAACAGAGTGAAACCTAAAAATGAAAACGGTTACTGCCAACGAACGGTTTAACCTAGAAGAACGAAATTTGGTGAGCCAAGTGGTTTTGGTGTACTGATCATTACCTGAAAGAATCATCAAGATTGGGTGAAAAAATGTTGGCTGAGATTTCAGGCAACTCGTAGTTTTTTGGAAGCTAGGCAAACCCTTTCCATTAAAGTGATTTTCGCCAGTCTCTGCTTAGGGCTACATCAACAGCAAACAAAGCATAGAGATAGAACTTGAAACTGCTTTATTGTGTCAAGTTTCAAAGAGATAGCACAAACGGTGTTTGATTTAGAGTTCCAAATACATGTATCCCTATAGGAGAAAACAGAGTGAAACCTAAAAATGAAAACGGTTACTGCAAAAGAACGGTTTAACCTAGAAGAACGAAATTTGGTGAGCCAAGTGTTTTGGTGTACTGATCATTACCTGAAAGAATCATCAAGATTGCGTCAAAAAATGTTGGCTGAGATTTCAGGCAACTCTTAGTTTTTTGGAAGCTTGGCAAACCCTTTCCATGAAAGTGATTTTCGCCAGTCTCTGCTTAGGGCTACATCAGACGCAAACAAACCATAGAGATAGAACTTGAAACTGCTTTATTGTGTCAAGTTTCAAAGAGCTAGCACAAACCCTGTTTGATTTAGAGTTTCAAATACATGTATCCCTATAGGAGAAAACAGAGTGAAACCTAAAAATAAAAACGGTTACTGCAAACGAACGGTTTAACCTAGAAAAACGAAATTTGGTGAGCCAAATGGATTCGGTGTACTGATCATTACCTGAAAGAATCATCAAGATTGGGTCAAAAAATGTTGGCTGAGATTTCAGGAAACTCGTAGTTTTTGGGAGCTTGGCAAACCCTTTCCATGAAAGTGATTTTCGCCAGTCTCTGCTTAGGGCTACATCAACAGCAAACAAAACATAGAGAGAGAACTTGAAACTGCTTTATTGTGTCAAGTTTCAAAGAGCTAGCAGAAACCGTGTTTGATGT
>NW_027524265.1:0-34231 GCF_052094955.1 Ictidomys tridecemlineatus | reverse complement strand
TTTCGCCAGTCTCTGCTTAGGGCTACAACAACAGCAAACAAACCATTGAGAATGAACTTGAAACTGCTTTATTGTGTCAAGTTTCAAGGAGCTAGCACAAACAGTGTTTGATTTAGAGTTCCAAATACATGTATCCCTATAGGAGAAAACAGAGTGAAACCTAAAAATAAAAACGGTTACTGCAAACGAACGGTTTAACTTAGAAGAACGAAATTTGGTGAGCCAAGTGGTTTTGGTGTACTGATCATTACCTGAAAGAATCATCAATATTGGGTGAAAAAATGTTTGCTGATATTTCAGGCAACTCATAGTTTTTTGAAAGCTTGGCAACCCCTTTCCATCAAAGTGATTTTAGCCAGTCTTTGCTTAGGGCTACATCAACAGCAAACAAACCATAGAGATAGAACTTGAAACTGCTTTATTGTGTCAAGTTTCAAAGAGCTAGCACAAACCGTGTTTGATTTAGAGTTCCAAATACATGTATCCCTATAGGAGAAAACAGAGTGAAACCTAAAAATGAAAACGGTTACTGCAAACGAACGGTTTAACCTAGAAGAACGAAATTTGGTGAGTCAAGTGGTTTTGGTGTACTGATCATTACCTGTAAGAATCATCAAGATTGGGTGAAAAAATGTTTGCTGAGATTTCAGGCAACTCGTAGTTTTTGGAAGCTTGGCAACCCCTTTCCTTCAAAGTGATTTTTGCCAGTCTCTGCTAAGGGCTACATCAACAGCAAACAAACCATAGAGATAGAACTTTAAACTGCTTTATTGTGTCAAGTTTCAAAAAGCTAGCACAAACCATGTTTGATTTAGAGTTCCAAATACCTGTATCCCTATAGGAGAAAACAGAGTGAAACCTAAAAATGAAAACGGTTACTGCAAACGAACGGTTTAACCTAGAAGAACGAAATTTGGTGAGCCAAGTGGTTTTGGTGTACTGATCATTACCTGAAAGAATCATCAAGATTGGGTGAAAAAATGTTTGCTGAGATTTCAGGCAACTCGTAGTTTTTTTGAAGCTTGGCAACCGCTTTCCATCAAAGTGATATTCACCAGTCTCTGCTTAGGGCTACATCAACAGCAATCAAACCATAGAGATAGAACTTGAAACTGATTTATTGTGTCAAGTTTCAAAGAGCTAGCACAAACCGTGTTTGATTTAGAGTTCCAAATACATGTATCCCTATAGGAAAAAACAGAGTGAAACCTAAAAATGAAAACGGTTACTGCAAACAAACGGTTTAACCTAGAAGAACGAAATTTGGTGAGTCAAGTGGTTTTGGTGTACTGATCATTACTTGAAAGAATCATCAAGATTGGGTGAAAAAATGTTTGCTGAGATTTCAGGCAACTCGTAGTTTTTTGGAAGCTTGGCAACCCCTTTCCATCAAAGTGATTTTTGCCAGTCTCTGCTTAGGGCTACATCAACAGCAAACAAACCATAGAGATAGAACTTTAAACTGCTTTATTGTGTCAAGTTTCAAAGAGCTAGCACAAACCGTGTTTGATTTAGAGTTCCAAATACCTGTATCCCTATAGGAGAAAACAGAGTGAAACCTAAAAATGAAAACGGTTACTGCAAACGAACGGTTTAACCTAGAAGAACGAAATTTGGTGAGCCAAGTGGTTTTGGTGTACTGATCATTACCTGAAAGAATCATCAAGATTGGGTGAAAAAATGTTTGCTGAGATTTCAGGCAACTCGTAGTTTTTTGGAAGCTTGGCAACCCCTTTCCATCCAAGTGATTTTCGCCAGTCTCTGCTTAGGGCTACATCAACAGCAAACAAACCATAGAGATAGTACTTGAAACTGCTTTATTGTGTCAAGTTTAAAAGAGCTAGCACAAACCGTGTTTGATTTAGAGTTCCAAATACATGTATCCCTATAGGAGAAAACAGAGTGAAACCTAAAAATGAAAACGGTTACTGCAAACGAACGGTTTAACCTAGAAGAACGAAATTTGGTGAGCCAAGTGGTTTTGGTGTACTGATCATTACCTGAAAGAATCATCAAGATTGGGTGAACAAATGTTTGCTGAGATTTCAGGCAACTCGTAGTTTTTTGGAAGCTTGGCAACCCCTTTCCATCAAAGTGATTTTCGCCAGTCTCTGCTTAGGGCTACATCAACAGCAAACAAACCATAGAGATAGAACTGGAAACTGCTTTCTTGTGTCAAGTTTCAAAGAGCTAGCACAAACAGTGTTTGATTTAGAGTTCCAAATACATGTATCCCTATAGGAGAAAACAGAGTGAAACCTAAAAATGAAAACGGTTACTGCAAACGAACGGTTTAACCTAGAAGAACGAAATTTGGTGAGCCAAGTGGTTTTGGTGTACTGATCATTACCTGAAAGAATCATCAAGATTGGGTGAACAAATGTTTGCTGAGATTTCAGGCAACTCGTAGTTTTTTGGAAGCTTGGCAACCCCTTTCCATCAAAGTGATTTTCGCCAGTCTCTGCTTAGGGCTACATCAACAGCAAACAAACCATAGAGATAGTACTTGAAACTGCTTTATTGTGTCAAGTTTCAAAGAGCTAGCACAAACCGTGTTTGATTTAGAGTTCCAAACATGTATCCCTATAGGAGAAAACAGAGTGAAACCTAAAAATGAAAACGGTTACTGCAAACGAACGGTTTAACCTAGAAGAACGAAATTTGGTGAGCCAAGTTGTTTTGGTGTACTGATCATTACCTGAAAGAATCATCAAGATTGGGTGAAAAAATGTTTGCTGAGATTTCAGGCAACTCGTAGTTTTTTTGAAGCTTGGCAACCGCTTTCCATCAAAGTGATATTCACCAGTCTCTGCTTAGGGCTACATCAACAGCAATCAAACCATAGAGATAGAACTTGAAACTGATTTATTGTGTCAAGTTTCAAAGAGCTAGCACAAACCGTGTTTGATTTAGAGTTCCAAATACATGTATCCCTATAGGAAAAAACAGAGTGAAACCTAAAAATGAAAACGGTTACTGCAAACGAACGGTTTAACCTAGAAGAACGAAATTTGGTGAGTCAAGTGGTTTTGGTGTACTGATCATTACTTGAAAGAATCATCAAGATTGGGTGAAAAAATGTTTGCTGAGATTTCAGGCAACTCGTAGTTTTTTGGAAGCTTGGCAACCCCTTTCCATCAAAGTGATTTTTGCCAGTCTCTGCTTAGGGCTACATCAACAGCAAACAAACCATAGAGATAGAACTTTAAACTGCTTTATTGTGTCAAGTTTCAAAGAGCTAGCACAAACCGTGTTTGATTTAGAGTTCCAAATACCTGTATCCCTATAGGAGAAAACAGAGTGAAACCTAAAAATGAAAACGGTTACTGCAAACGAACGGTTTAACCTAGAAGAACGAAATTTGGTGAGCCAAGTGGTTTTGGTGTACTGATCATTACCTGAAAGAATCATCAAGATTGGGTGAAAAAATGTTTGCTGAGATTTCAGGCAACTCGTAGTTTTTTGGAAGCTTGGCAACCCCTTTCCATCAAAGTGATTTTCGCCAGTCTCTGCTTAGGGCTACATCAACAGCAAACAAACCATAGAGATAGTACTTGAAACTGCTTTATTGTGTCAAGTTTAAAAGAGCTAGCACAAACCGTGTTTGATTTAGAGTTCCAAATACATGTATCCCTATAGGAGAAAACAGAGTGAAACCTAAAAATGAAAACGGTTACTGCAAACGAACGGTTTAACCTAGAAGAACGAAATTTGGTGAGCCAAGTGGTTTTGGTGTACTGATCATTACCTGAAAGAATCATCAAGATTGGGTGAACAAATGTTTGCTGAGATTTCAGGCAACTCGTAGTTTTTTGGAAGCTTGGCAACCCCTTTCCATCAAAGTGATTTTCGCCAGTCTCTGCTTAGGGCTACATCAACAGCAAACAAACCATAGAGATAGAACTTGAAACTGCTTTCTTGTGTCAAGTTTCAAAGAGCTAGCACAAACAGTGTTTGATTTAGAGTTCCAAATACATGTATCCCTATAGGAGAAAACAGAGTGAAACCTAAAAATGAAAACGGTTACTGCAAACGAACGGTTTAACCTAGAAGAACGAAATTTGGTGAGCCAAGTGGTTTTGGTGTACTGATCATTACCTGAAAGAATCATCAAGATTGGGTGAACAAATGTTTGCTGAGATTTCAGGCAACTCGTAGTTTTTTGGAAGCTTGGCAACCCCTTTCCATCAAAGTGATTTTCGCCAGTCTCTGCTTAGGGCTACATCAACAGCAAACAAACCATAGAGATAGTACTTGAAACTGCTTTATTGTGTCAAGTTTCAAAGAGCTAGCACAAACCGTGTTTGATTTAGAGTTCCAAACATGTATCCCTATAGGAGAAAACAGAGTGAAACCTAAAAATGAAAACGGTTACTGCAAACGAACGGTTTAACCTAGAGGAACGAAATTTGTTGAGCCAAGTGGTTTTGGTGTACTGATCATTACCTGAAAGAATCATCAAGATTGGGTGAAAAAATTTTTGCTGAGATTTCAGGCAACTCGTAGTTTTTTGGAAGCTTGGCAACCCCTTTCCATCAAAGTGATTTTCGCCAGTCTCTGCTTAGGGCTACATCAACAGCAAACAAACCATAGAGATAGTACTTGAAACTGCTTTATTGGGTCAAGATTAAAACAGCTAGCACAAACCGTGTTTGATTTAGAGTTCCAAATACATGTATCCCTATAGGAGAAAACAGAGTGAAACCAAAAAATGAAAACGGTTACTGCAAACGAAGGGTTTAACCTAGAAGAACGAAATTTGGTGAGCCAAGTGGTTTTGGTGTACTGATCATTACCTGAAAGAATCATCAAGATTGGGTGAACAAATGTTTGCTGAGATTTCAGGCAACTCGTAGTTTTTTGGAAGCTTGGCAACCCTTTCCATCAAAGTGATTTTCGCCAGTCTCTGCTTAGGGCTACATCAACAGCAAACAAACCATAGAGATAGAACTTGAAACTGCTTTATTGTGTCAAGTTTCAAAGAGCTAGCACAAACAGTGTTTGATTTAGAGTTCCAAATACATGTATCCCTATAGGAGAAAACAGAGTGAAACCTAAAAATGTTAACGGTTACTGCAAACGAACGGTTTAACCTAGAAGAACGAAATTTGGTGAGCCAAGTGGTTTTGGTGTACTGATCATTACCTGAAAGAATCATCAAGATTGGGTGAACAAATGTTTGCTGAGATTTCAGGCAACTCGTAGTTTTTTGGAAGCTTGGCAACCCCTTTCCATCAAAGTGATTTTCGCCAATCTCTGCTTAGGGCTACATCAACAGCAAACAAACCATAGAGATAGTACTTGAAACTGCTTTATTGTGTCAAGTTTCAAAGAGCTAGCACAAACCGTGTTTGATTTAGAGTTCCAAATATATGTATCCCTATAGGAGAAAACAGAATGAAACCTAAAAATGAAAACGGTTACTGCAAACGAACGGTTTAACCTAAAAGAACGAAATTTGGTGAGCCAAGTGGTTTTGGTGTACTGATCATTACCTGAAAGAATCATCAAGATTGGGTGAAAAAATGTTTGCTGAGATTTCAGGCAACTCGTAGTTTTTTGGAAGCTTGGCAACCCCTTTCCATCAAAGTGATTTTCGCCAGTCTCTGCTTAGGGCTACATCAACAGCAAACAAACCATAGAGATAGAACTTGAAACTGCTTTATTGTGTCAAGTTTCAAAGTGCTAGCACAAACCGTGTTTGATTTAGAGTTCCAAATACATGTATTTCTATAGGAGAAAACAGAGTGAAACCTAAAAATGAAAACGGTTACTGCAAACGAACGGTTTAACCTAGAAGAACGAAATTTGGTGAGCCAAGTTGTTTTGGTGTACTGATCATTACCTGAAAAAATCATCAAGATTGGGTGAACAAATGTTTGCTGAGATTTCAGGCAACTCGTAGTTTTTTGGAAGCTTGGCAACCCCTTTCCATCAAAGTGATTTTCGCCAGTCTCTGCTTAGGGCTACATCAACAGCAAACAAACCATAGAGATAGTACTTGAAACTGCTTTATTGTGTCAAGTTTCAAAGAGCTAGCAAAAACCGTGTTTGATTTAGAGTTCCAAATACATGTATCCCTATAGGAGAAAACAGAGTGAAACCTAAAAATGAAAACGGTTACTGCAAATGAACGGTTTAACCTAGAAGAACGAAATTTGGTGAGCCAAGTGGTTTTGGTGTACTGATCATTATCTGAAAGAATCATCAAGATTGGGTGAACAAATGTTTGCTGAGATTTCAGGCAACTCGTAGTTTTCTGGAAGCTTGGCAACCCCTTTCCATCAAAGTGATTTTCGCTAGTCTCTGCTTAGGGCTACATCAACAGGAAACAAACCATAGAGATAGTACTTGAAACTACTTTATTGTGTCAAGTTTCAAAGAGCTAGCACAAACCGTGTTTGATTTAGAGTTCCAAATACATGTATCCCTATAGGAGAAAACAGAGTGAAACCTAAAAATGAAAACGGTTACTGCAAACGAACGGTTTTACCTAGAAGAACGAAATTTGGTGAGCCAAGAGGTTTTGGTGTACTGATCATTACCTGAAAGAATCATCAAGATTGGGTGAACAAATGTTTGCTGAGATTTCAGGAAACTCGTAGTTTTTTGGAAGCTTGGCAACCCCTTTCCATCAAAGTGATTTTCTCCAGTCTCTGCTTAGGGCTACATCAACAGCAAACAAACCACAGAGATAGAACTTGAAACTGCTGTATTGTGTCAAGTTTCAAAGAGGTAGTACAAACCGTCTTTCATTTAGAGGTCCAAATACATGTATCCCTATTGGAGAAAACAGAGTGAAACCTAAAAATGAAAACGGTTACTGCAAACGAACGGTTTAACCTAGAAGAACGAAATTTGGTGAGCCAAGTGGTTTTCGTGTACTGATCATTACCAGAAAGAATCATCAAGATTGGGTGAAAAAATGTTTGCTGAGATTTCAGGCAACTCGTAGTTTTTTTGAAGCTTGGCAACGCCTTTATATCAAAGTGATTTTCGCCAGTCTCTGCTTAGGGCTACATCAACAGCAAACAAACCATAGAGATAGAACTTGAAACTCCTTTATTGTGTCAAGTTTCAAAGAGCTAGCACAAACCGTGTTTGATTTACAGTTCCAAATACATGTATCCCTATAGGAGAAAACAGAGTGAAACCTAAAAATGAAAACGGTTACTGCAAACGAACGGTTTAACCTAGAAGAATGAAATTTGGTGAGCCAAGTTGTTTTGGTGTACTGATCATTACCTGAAAGAATCATCAAGATTGGGTGAAAAAATGTTTGCTGAGATTTCAGGCAACTCGTAGTTTTTTGAAAGCTTGGCAACCCCTTTCCATCAAAGTGATTTTCGCCAGTCTCTGCTTAGGGCTACAACAACAGCAAACAAACCATTGAGAAAGAACTTGAAACTGCTTTATTGTGTCAAGTTTGAAAGAGCTAGCACAAACCGTGTTTGATTTAGAGTTCCAAATACATGTATCCCTATAGGAGAAAACAGAGTGAAACCTAAAAATGAAAACGGTTACTGCAAACGAACGGTTTAACCTAGAAGAACGAAATTTGGTGAGTCAAGTGGTTTTGGTGTACTGATCATTACTTGTAAGAATCATCAAGATTGGGTGAAAAAATGTTTGCTGAGATTTCAGGCAACTCGTAGTTTTTTGGAAGCTTGGCAACCCCTTTCCATCAAAGTGATTTTTGCCAGTCTCTGCTTAGGGCTACATCAAGAGCAAACAAACCATAGAGATAGAACTTTAAACTGCTTTATTGTGTCAAGTTTCAAAAAGCTAGCACAAACCATGTTTGATTTAGAGTTCCAAATACCTGTATCCCTATAGGAGAAAACAGAGTGAAACCTAAAAATGAAAACGGTTACTGCAAACGAACGGTTTAACCTAGAAGAACGAAATTTGGTGAGCCAAGTGGTTTTGGTGTACTGATCATTACCTGAAAGAATCATCAAGATTGGGTGAAAAAATGTTTGCTGAGATTTCAGGCAACTCGTAGTTTTTTGGAAGCTTGGCAACCGCTTTCCATCAAAGTGATATTCACCAGTCTCTGCTTAGGGCTACATCAACAGCAAACAAACCATAGAGATAGAACTTGAAACTGATTTATTGTGTCAAGTTTCAAAGAGCTAGCACAAGCCGTGTTTGATTTAGAGTTCCAAATACATGTATCCCTATAGGAGAAAACAGAGTGAAACCTAAAAATGAAAACGGTTACTGCAAACGAACGGTTTAACCTAGAAGAACGAAATTTGGTGAGTCAAGTGGTTTTGGTGTACTGATCATTACCTGAAAGAATCATCAAGATTGGGTGAAAAAATGTTTGCTGAGATTTCAGGCAACTCGTAGTTTTTTGGAAGCTTGGCAACCCCTTTCCATCAAAGTGATTTTTGCCAGTCTCTGCTTAGGGCTACATCAACAGCAAACAAACCATAGAGATAGAACTTTAAACTGCTTTATTGTGTCAAGTTTCAAAGAGCTAGCACAAACCGTGTTTGATTTAGAGTTCCAAATACCTGTATCCCTATAGGAGAAAACAGAGTGAAACCTAAAAATGAAAACGGTTACTGCAAACGAACGGTTTAACCTAGAAGAACGAAATTTGGTGAGCCAAGTGGTTTTGGTGTACTGATCATTACCTGAAAGAATCATCAAGATTGGGTGAAAAAATGTTTGCTGAGATTTCAGGCAACTCGTAGTTTTTTGGAAGCTTGGCAACCCCTTTCCATCAAAGTGATTTTCGCCAGTCTCTGCTTAGGGCTACATCAACAGCAAACAAACCATAGAGATAGAACTTGAAACTGCTTTATTGTGTCAAGTTTCAAAGTGCTAGCACAAACCGTGTTTGATTTAGAGTTCCAAATACATGTATTTCTATAGGAGAAAACAGAGTGAAACCTAAAAATGAAAACGGTTACTGCAAACGAACGGTTTAACCTAGAAGAACGAAATTTGGTGAGCCAAGTTGTTTTGGTGTACTGATCATTACCTGAAAAAATCATCAAGATTGGGTGAACAAATGTTTGCTGAGATTTCAGGCAACTCGTAGTTTTTTGGAAGCTAGGCAACCCCTTTCCATCAAAGTGATTTTCGCCAGTCTCTGCTTAGGGCTACATCAACAGCAAACAAACCATAGAGATAGTACTTGAAACTGCTTTATTGTGTCAAGTTTCAAAGAGCTAGCACAAACCGTGTTTGATTTAGAGTTCCAAATACATGTATCCCTATAGGAGAAAACAGAGTGAAACCTAAAAATGAAAACGGTTACTGCAAACGAACGGTTTTACCTAGAAGAACGAAATTTGGTGAGCCAAGTGGTTTTGGTGTACTGATCATTACCTGAAAGAATCATCAAGATTGGGTGAACAAATGTTTGCTGAGATTTCAGGCAACTCGTAGTTTTTTGGAAGCTTGGCAACCACTTTCCATCAAAGTGATTTTCGCCAGTCTCTGCTTAGGGCTACATCAACAGCAAACAAACCACAGAGATAGAACTTGAAACTGCTGTATTGTGTCAAGTTTCAAAGAGGTAGTACAAACCGTCTTTCATTTAGAGGTCCAAATACATGTATCCCTATTGGAGAAAACAGAGTGAAACCTAAAAATGAAAACGGTTACTGCAAACGAACGGTTTAACCTAGAAGAACGAAATTTGGTGAGCCAAGTGGTTTTCGTGTACTGATCATTAACAGAAAGAATCATCAAGATTGGGTGAAAAAATGTTTGCTGAGATTTCAGGCAACTCGTAGTTTTTTTGAAGCTTGGCAACGCCTTTATATCAAAGTGATTTTCGCCAGTCTCTGCTTAGGGCTACATCAACAGCAAACAAACCATAGAGATAGAACTTGAAACTCCTGTATTGTGTCAAGTTTCAAAGTGCTACCACAAACCGTGTTTGATTTACAGTTCCAAATACATGTATCCCTATAGGAGAAAACAGAGTGAAACCTAAAAATGAAAACGGTTACTGCAAACGAACGGTTTAACCTAGAAGAATGAAATTTGGTGAGCCAAGTTGTTTTGGTGTACTGATCATTACCTGAAAGAATCATCAAGATTGGGTGAAAAAATGTTTGCTGAGATTTCAGGCAACTCGTAGTTTTTTGAAAGCTTGGCAACCCCTTTCCATCAAAGTGATTTTCGCCAGTCTCTGCTTAGGGCTACAACAACAGCAAACAAACCATTGAGAAAGAACTTGAAACTGCTTTATTGTGTCAAGTTTCAAGGAGCTAGCACAAACCGTGTTTGATTTAGAGTTCCAAATACATGTATCCCTAAAGGAGAAAACAGAGTGAAACCTAAAAATAAAAACGGTTACTGCAAACGAACGGTTTAACTTAGAAGAACGAAATTTGGTGAGCCCAGTGGTTTTGGTGTACTGATCATTACCTGAAAGAATCATCAAGATTGGGTGAAAAAATGTTTGCTGATATTTCAGGCAACTCATAGTTTTTTGAAAGCTTGGCAACCCCTTTCCATCAAAGTGATTTTAGCCAGTCTTTGCTTAGGGCTACATCAACAGCAAACAAACCATAGAGATAGAACTTGAAACTGCTTTATTGTGTCAAGTTTCAAAGAGCTAGCACAAACCGTGTTTGATTTAGAGTTCCAAATACATGTATCCCTATAGGAGAAAACAGAGTGAAACCTAAAAATGAAAACGGTTACTGCAAACGAACGGTTTAACCTAGAAGAACGAAATTTGGTGAGTCAAGTGGTTTTGGTGTACTGATAATTACCTGTAAGAATCATCAAGATTGGGTGAAAAAATGTTTGCTGAGATTTCAGGCAACTCGTAATTTTTTGGAAGCTTGGCAACCCCTTTCCATCAAAGTGATTTTTGCCAGTCTCTGCTTAGGGCTACATCAAGAGCAAACAAACCATAGAGATAGAACTTTAAACTGCTTTATTGTGTCAAGTTTCAAAAAGCTAGCACAAACCATGTTTGATTTAGAGTTCCAAATACCTGTATCCCTATAGGAGAAAACAGAGTGAAACCTAAAAATGAAAACGGTTACTGCAAACGAACGGTTTAACCTAGAAGAACGAAATTTGGTGAGCCAAGTGGTTTTGGTGTACTGATCATTACCTGAAAGAATCATCAAGATTGGGTGAAAAAATGTTTGCTGAGATTTCAGGCAACTCGTAGTTTTTTGGAAGCTTGGCAACCCCTTTCCATCAAAGTGATTTTTGCCAGTCTCTGCTTAGGGCTACATCAACAGCAAACAAACCATAGAGATAGAACTTTAAACTGCTTTATTGTGTCAAGTTTCAAAGAGCTACCACAAACCGTGTTTGATTTAGAGTTCCAAATACCTGTATCCCTATAGGAGAAAACAGAGTGAAACCTAAAAATGAAAACGGTTACTGCAAACGAACGGTTTAACCTAGAAGAACGAAATTTGGTGAGCCAAGTGGTTTTGGTGTACTGATCATTACCTGAAAGAATCATCAAGATTGGGTGAAAAAATGTTTGCTGAGATTTCAGGCAACTCGTAGTTTTTTTGAAGCTTGGCAACCGCTTTCCATCAAAGTGATATTCGCCAGTCTCTGCTTAGGGCTACATCAACAGCAAACAAACCATGGAGATAGAACTTGAAACTTCTTTATTGTGTCAAGTTTCAAAGAGCTAGCACAAACCGTGTTTGATTTAGAGTTCCAAATACATGTATCCCTATAGGAGAATACAGAGTGAAACCTAAAAATGAAAACGGTTACTGCAAACGAACGGTTTAACCTAGAAGAACGAAATTCGGTGAGCCAAGTGGTTTTGGTGTACTGATCATTACCTGAAAGAATCATCAAGATTGGGTGAAAAAATGTTTGCTGAGATTTCAGGGAACTCGTAGTTTTTTGGAAGCTTCGCAACCACTTTCCATTAAAGTGATTTTTGCCAGTCTCTGCTTAGGGCTACATCAACAGCAAACAAACCATAGAGATAGAACTTGAAACTGCTTTATTGTGTCAAGTTTCAAAGAGGTAGTACAAACCGTCTTTCATTTAGAGGTCCAAATACATGTATCCCTATAGGAGAAAACAGAGTGAAACCAAAAAATGAAAACGGTTACTGCAACCGAACGGTTTAACCTAGAAGAACGAAATTTGGTGAGCCAAGTGGTTTTGTTGAACTGATTATTACCTGAAAGAATCATCAAGGTATGGTGAAAAAATGTTTGCTGAGATTTCAGGCAACTCGTAGTTTTTTGGAAACTTGGCAACCCCTTTCCATCAAAGTGATTTTCACCAGTCTCTGCTTAGGGCTACATCAACAGCAAACAAACCATAGAGATAGAACTTGAAACTGATTTATTGTGTCAAGTTTCAAAGAGCTAGGACAAACTGTGTTTGATTTAGTGTTCCAAATACATTTATCCCTATAGGAGAAAACAGAGTGAAACCTAAAAATGAAAACGGTTACTGCAAACAAACGGTTTAACCTAGAAGAACGAAATTTGGTGAGCCAAGTGGTTTTGGTGTACTGATCATTACCTGTAAGAATCATCAAGATTGGGTCAAAAAATGTTTTCTGAGATTTCAGGCAACTCGTAGTTTTTTGGAAGCTTGGCAACCCCTTTCCATCAAAGTGATTTTCACCAGTCTCTGCTTAGGGCTACATCAACAGCAAACAAACCATAGAGATAGAACTGGAAACTGCTTTATTGTGTCAAGTTTCAAAGAGCTAGCACAAACCGTGTTTGAATTAGAGTTCCAAATACATGTATCCCTATAGGAGAAAACAGAGTGAAACCTAAAAATGAAAACGGTTACTGCAAACGAACGGTTTAACCTAGAAGAACGAAATTTGGTGAGCCAAGTGGTTTTGGTGTACTGATCATTACCTGAAAGAATCATCAAGATTGGGTGAAAAAATGTTTGCTGAGATTTCAGGCAACTCGTAGTTTTTTGGAAGCTTGGCAACCCCTTTCCATCAAAGTGATTTTCGCCAGTCTCTGCTTAGGGCTACATCAACAGCAAACAAACCATAGAGATAGAACTGGAAACTGCTTTATTGTGTCAAGTTTCAAATAGCTAGCAGAAACCGTGTTTGATTTAGAGTTCCATATACATGTATCCCTATAGGAGAAAACAGAGTGAAACCTAAAAATGAAAACGGTTACTGCAAACGAACGGTTTAACCTAGAAGAACGAAATTTGGTGAGCCAAGTGGTTTTGTTGTACTGATTATTACCTGAAAGAATCATCAAGATATGGTGAAAAAATGTTTGCTGAGATTTCAGGCAACTCGTAGTTTTTTGGAAGCTTGGCAACCCCTTTCCATCAAAGTGATTTTCACCAGTCTCTGCTTAGGGCTACATCAACAGAAAACAAACCATAGAGAGAGAACTTGAAACTGATTTATTGTGTGAAGTTTCAAAGAGCTAGCACAAACCGTGTTTGATTTAGATTTCCAAATACATTTATCCCTTTAGGAGAAAAAAGAGTGAAACTTAAAAATGAAAACGTTTACTGCAAACAAACGGTTTAACCTAGAAGAACGAAATTTGGTCAGCCAAGTGGTTTTGGTGTACTGATCATTACCTGAAAGAATCATCAAGATTGGGTCAAAAAATGTTTGCTGAGATTTCAGGCAACTCGTAGTTTTTTGGAAGCTTGGCAACCCCTTTCCATCAAAGTGATTTTCGCCAGTCTCTGCTTAGGGCTACATCAACAGCAAACAAACCATAAAGATAGAACTTGAAACTCCTTTATTTTGTCAAGTTTCAAAGAGCTAGCACAAACCGTGTTTGATTTAGAGTTCCAAATACATGTATCCCTATAGGAGAAAACAGAGTGAAACCAAAAAATGAAAACGGTTACTGCAAACGAATGGTTTAACCTAGAAGAACGAAATTTGGTGAGCCAAGTGGTTTTGGTGTACTGATCATTACCTGAAAGAATCATCAAGATTGGGTGAAAAAATGTTTCCTGAGATTTCAGGCAACTCTTAGTTTTTTGGAAGCTTGGCAACCCCTTTCCATTAAAGTGATTTTTGCCAGTCTCTGCTTAGGGCTACAACAACAGCAAACAAACCATAGAGATAGAACTTGAAACTGCTTTATTGTGTCAAGTTTCAAAGAGCTAGCACAAACCGTGTTTGATTTAGAGTTCCAAATACATGTATCCCTATAGGAGAAAACAGAGTGAAACCTAAAAATGAAAACGGTTACTGCAAACGAACGGTTTAACCTAGAAGAACGAAATTTGGTTAGACAAGTGGTTTTGGTGTACTGATCATTACCTGAAACAATCATCAAGATTGGGTGAAAAAATGTTTGCTGAGATTTCAGGGAACTCGTAGTTTTTTAGAAGCTTGGCAACCCCTTTCCATAAAAGTGATTTTTACCAGTCTCTGCTTAGGGCTATATCAACAGCAAACAAACGATAGAGAAAGAACTTGAAACTGCTTTATTGTGTCAAGTTTCAAAGTGCTAGCACAAACCGTGTTTGATTGAGAGTTCCAAATACATGTATACCTATAGGAGAAAACAGAGTGAAACCTAAAAATGACAACGGTTACTGCAAACGAAGGGTTTAACCTAGAAGAACGAAATTTGGTGAGCCAAGTGGTTTTGGTGTACTGATCATTACCTGAAAGAATCATCAAGATTGGGTGAAAAAATGTTTGCTGAGATTTCAGGCAACTCTTAGTTTTTTGGAAGCTTGGAAACCCCTTTCCATAAAAATGATTTTCGCCAGTCTCTGCTTAGGGCTACATCAACAGCAAACAAACCATAGAGATAGAACTTGAAACTGCTTTATTGTGTCAAGTTTCAAAGAGGTAGTACAAACCGTCTTTCATTTAGAGTTCCAAATACACGTATCCCTATAGGAGAAAACAGAGTGAAACCTAAAAATGACAACGGTTACTGCAAATGAAGGGTTTAACCTAGAAGAACGAAATTTGGTGAGCCAAGTGGTTTTGGTGTACTGATCATTACCTGAAAGAATCATCAATATTGGGTGAAAAAATGTTTGCTGAGATTTCAGGCAACTCGTAGTTTTTTGGAAGCTTGGCAACCCCTTTTCATCAAAGTGATTTTCGCCAGTCTCTGCTTAGGGCTACATCAACAGCAAACAAACCATAGAGATAGAACTTGAAACTCCTTTATTGTGTCATGTTTCAAAGAGCTAGCAGAAACCGTGTTTGATTTAGAGTTCCAAATACATGTATCCCTATAGGAGAAAACAGAGTGAAACCTAAAAATAAAAACGGTTACTGCAAATGAACGGTTTAACCTAGAAGAACGAAATTTGGTGAGCCAATTGGTTTTGGTGTACTGATCATTACCTGAAAGAATCATCAAGATTGGGTGAAAAAATGTTTGCTGAGATTTCAGGCAACTTGTAGTTTTTTGGAAGCTTGGCAACCTCTTTCCATCAAAATGATTTTCGCCAGTCTGTGCTCGGGGCTACATCAACAGCAAACAAATCATAGAGATAGAACTTGAAACTGCTTTATTGTGTCAAGTTTCAAAGAGCTAGCACAAACCGTGTTTGATTTAGAGTTCCAAATACATGTATCCCTATAGGAGAAAACAGAGTGAAACCTAAAAATGAAAACGGTTACTGCAAATGAACGGTTTAACCTAGAAGAACGAAATTTGGTGAGCCAAGTGGTTTTGGTGTACTGATCATTACCTGAAAGAATCATCAAGATTGGGTGAAAAAATATTTGCTTAGATTTCAGGCAACTCGTAGTTTCTTAAAAGCTTGGCAACCCCTTTCCATCAAAGTGATTCTCGCCAGTCTCTGCTTAGGGCTACATCAACAGCAAACAAACCATAGAGATAGAATTTAAAATTGCTTTATTGTGTCAAGTTTCAAAGAGCTAGCAAAAACCGTGTTTGATTCAGTGTTCCAAATACATGTATCCCTATAGGAGTAAACAGAGTGAAACCTAAAAATGAAAACGGTTACTTCAAATGAACGGTTTATCCTAGAAGAACGAAATTTGGTGAGCCAAGTGGTTTTGGTGTACTGATCATTACCTAAAAGAATCATCAAGATTGCGTGAAAAAATGTTTGCTGAGATTTCAGGCAACTCGTAGTTTTTTGTAAGCTTGGCAACCCCTTTCCATCAAAGTGATTTTCGCCAGTCTCTGCCTAGGGCTACATCAACAGGAAACAAACCATAGAGATAGAACTTGAAACTGCTTTATTGTGTCAAGTTTCAAAGAGCTAGCACAAACCGTGTTTGATTTAGAGTTCCAAATACATGTATCCCTATAGGAGTAAACAGAGTGAAACCTAAAAATGAAAACGGTTACTGCAAACGAACGGTTTAACCTAGAAGAACGAAATTTGGTGAGCCAAGTGGTTTTGGTGTACTGATCAATACCTGAAAGAATCATAAAGATTGGGTAAAAAAATGTTTGCTGATATTTCAGGCAACTCGAAGTTTTTTGGAAGCTTGGCAACCCCTTTCCATCAAAGTGATTTTCGCCAGTCTCTGCTTAGGGCTACATCAACAGCAAACAAACCATAGAGATAGAACTTGAAACTGCTTTATTGTGTCATGTTTCAAATAGGTAGTACAAACCGTCTTTCATTTAGAGGTCCAAATACATGTATCCCTATAGGAGAAAACAGAGTGAAACCTAAAAATGAAAACGGTTACTGCAAACGAACGGTTTAACCTAGAAGAACGAATTTCGTGAGCCAAGTGGTTTTGGTGTACTGATTATTACCTGAAAGAATCATCAAGATATGGTGAAAAAATGTTTGCTGAGATTTCAGGCAACTCGTAGTTTTTTGGAAGCTTGGCAACCCCTTTCCATCAAAGTGATTTTCACCAGTCTCTGCTTAGGGCTACATCAACAGCAAACAAACCATAGAGAGAGAACTTGAAACTGATTTATTGTGTGAAGTTTCAAAGAGCTAGCACAAACCGTGTTTGATTTAGAGTTCCAAATACATTTATCCCTATAGGAGAAAAAAGAGTGAAACTTAAAAATGAAAACGGTTACTGCAAACAAACGGTTTAACCTAGAAGAACGAAATTTGGTCAGCCAAGTGGTTTTGGTGTACTGATCATTACCTGTAAGAATCATCAAGATTGGGTCAAAAAATGTTTGCTGAGATTTCAGGCAACTCGTAGTTTTTTGGAAGCTTGGCAACCCCTTTCCATCAAAGTGATTTTCGCCAGTCTCTGCTTAGGGCTACATCAACAGCAAACAAACCATAAAGATAGAACTTGAAACTCCTTTATTTTGTCAAGTTTCAAAGAGCTAGCACAAACCGTGTTTGATTTAGAGTTCCAAATACATGTATCCCTATAGGAGAAAACAGAGTGAAACCTAAAAATGAAAACGGTTACTGCAAACGAATGGTTTAACCTAGAAGAACGAAATTTGGTGAGCCAAGTGGTTTTGGTGTACTGATCATTACCTGAAAGAGTCATCAAGATTGGGTGAAAAAATGTTTGCTGAGATTTCAGGCAACTCGTAGTTTCTTAAAAGATTGGCAACCCCTTTCCACCAAAGTGATTCTCGCCAGTCTCTGCTTAGGGCTACATCAACAGCAAACAAACCATAGAGATAGAATTTAAAATTGCTTTATTGTGTCAAGTTTCAAAGAGCTAGCAAAAACCGTGTTTGATTCAGTGTTCCAAATACATGTATCCCTATAGGAGTAAACAGAGTGAAACCTAAAAATGAAAACGGTTACTTCAAATGAACGGTTTATCCTAGAAGAACGAAATTTGGTGAGCCAAGTGGTTTTGGTGTACTGATCATTACCTGAAAGAATCATCAAGATTGGGTGAAAAAATGGTGGCTGAGATTTCAGGCAACTCGTAGTTTTTTGGAAGCTTGGCAACCCCTTTACATCAAAGTGATTTTCGCCAGTCTCTGCCTAGGGCTACATCAACAGGAAACAAACCATAGAGATAGAACTTGAAACTGCTTTATTGTGTCAAGTTTCAAAGAGCTAGCACAAACCGTGTTTGATTTAGAGATCCAAATACATGTATCCCTATAGGAGAAAACAGAGTGAAACCTAAAAATGAAAACGGTTACTGCAAACGAACGGTTTAACCTAGAAGAACGAAATTTGGTGAGCCAAGTGGTTTTGTGTACTGATCAATACCTGAAAGAATCATCAAGATTGGGTAAAAAAATGTTTGCTGAGATTTCAGGCAACTCAAAGTTCTTTTGAAGCTTGGCAAACCCTTTCCATCAAAGTGATTTTCGCCAGTCTCTGCTTAGTGCTACATCAACAGCAAACAAACCATAGAGATAGAACTTGAAACTGCTTTATTGTGTCAAGTTTCAAGGAGGTAGTACAAACCGTCTTTCATTTAGAGTCCAAATACATGTATCCCTATAGGAGAAAACAGAGTGAAACCTAAAAATGGAAACGGTTACTGCAAACGAACGGTTTAACCTAGAAGAACGAAATTTGGTGAGCCAAGTGGCTTTGGTGTACTGATCATTACCTGAAAGAATCATCAAGATTGGGTGAAAAAATGTTTGCTGAGATTTCAGGCAACTAGTAGTTTTTTGGAAGCTTGGCAACCCCTTTCCATCAAAATGATTTTCGCCTGTCTCTGCTTAGCGCTACATCAACAGCAAACAAACCATAGAGATAGAACTTGAAACTGCTTTATTGTGTCAAGTTTCAAAGAGCTAGCAGAAACCGTGTTTGATTTAGACTTCCAAATACATGTATCCCTATAGGAGAAAGCAGAGTGAAACCTAAAAATGAAAACGGTTACTGCAAACGAACGGTTTAACCTAGAAGAACGAAATTTGGTGAGCCAAGTGGTTTTGGTGTACTGATCATTACCTGAAAGAATCATCAAGATTGGGTGAAAAAATGTTTGCTGATATTTCAGGCAACTCGAAGTTTTTTGGAAGCTTGGCAACCCCTTTCCATCAAAGTGATTTTCGCCAGTCTCTGCTTAGGGATACATCAACAGTAAACAAACCATGGAGATAGAACTTGAAACTGCTTTATTGTGTCAAGTTTCAAAGAGCTAGCACAAACCGTGTTTGATTTTGAGTTCCAAATACATGTATCCCTATAGGAGAAAACAGAGTGAAACCTAAAAATGAAAACGGTTACTGCAAACGAACGGTTTAACCTAGAAGAACGAAATTTGGTGAGCCAAGTGGTTTTGGTGTACTGATCATTACCTGAAAGAATCATCAAGATTGGGTGAAAAAATGTTTGCTGAGATTTCAGGCAACTCGTAGTTTTTTGGAAGCTTGGCAACCCCTTTCCATCAAAGTGATTTTCGCCAGTCTCGGCTTAGGGTTACATCAACAGCAAACAAACCATAGAGATAGAACTTGAAACTGCTTTATTGTGTCAAGTTTCAAAGAGCTAGCACAAACCGTGTTTGATTTAGAGTTCCAAATACATGTAACCCTATAGGAGAAAACAGAGTGCAACCTAAAAATGAAAACGGTTACTGCAAACGAACGGTTTAACCTAGAAGAACGAAATTTGGTGAGCCAAGTGGTTTGGTGTACTGAACAATACCTGAAAGAATCATCAAGATTGGGTAAAAAAATGTTTGCTGATATTTCAGGCAACTCAAACTTCTTTGGAAGCTTGGCAACCCCTTTCCATCAAAGTGATTTTCGCCAGTCTCTGCTTAGTGCTACATCAACAGCAAACAAACCATAGATATAGAACTTGAAACTGCTTTATTGTGTCAAGTTTCAAAGAGCTAGCACAATCCGTGTTTGATTTAGAGTTCCAAATACATGTATCCCTATACGAGAATACAGAGTGAAACCTAAAAATGTAAACGGTTACTGCAAACGAAAGGTTTAACCTAGGAGAACGAAATTTGGTGAGCCAAGTGGTTTTGGTGTACTGATCATTACATGAAAGAATCTTCAAGATTGGTTGAAAAAATGTTTGCTGAGATTTCAGGTAACTCGTAGTTTTTGGAAGCTTGGCAACCCCTTTCCATCAAAATGATTTTTGCCAGTATCTGCCTAGGGCTACATCAACAGCAAACAAACCATAGAGATAGAACTTGAAACTGCTTTATTGTGTCAAGTTTCAAAGAGCTAGCACAAACCGTGTTTGATTTAGAGTTCCAAATACATGTATCCCTATAGGAGAAAACAGAGTGAAACCTAAAAATGAAAATGGTTACTGCAAACGAACGGTTTAAACTAGAAGAATGAAATTTGGTGAGCCAAGTGGTTTTGGTGTACTGATCATTACCTGAAAGAATCATCAAGATTGGCTGAAAAAATGTTTGCTGAGATTTCAGGCAACTTGTAGTTTTTTGGAAGCTTGGCAACCCCTTTCCATCAAAGTGATTTTCGCCAGTCTCTGCTTAGGGATACATCAACAGCAAACAAACCATAGAGATAGAACTTGAAACTGCTTTATTGTGTCAAGTTTCAAAGAGCTAGCACAAACCGTGTTTGATTTTGAGTTCCAAATACATGTATCCCTATAGGAGAAAACAGAGTGAAACCTAAAAATGAAAACGGTTACTGCAAAAGAACGGTTTAACCTAGAAGAAGAAATTTGGTGAGCCAAGTGGTTTTGGTGTACTGATCATTACCTGAAAGAATCATCAATATTGGGTGAAAAAATGTTTGCTGATATTTCAGGCAACTCGTAGTTTTTTGGAAGCTTGGCAACCCCTTTTCATCAAAGTGATTTTCGCCAGTCTCTGCTTAGGGCTACATCAACAGCAAACAAACCATAGAGATAGAACTTGAAACTGCTTTATTGTGTCATGTTTCAAAGAGCTAGCAGAAACCGTGTTTGATTTAGAATTCCAAATACATGTATCCCTATAGGAGAAAACAGAGTGAAACCTAAAAATGAAAACGGTTACTGCAAACGAACGGTTTAACCTAGAAGAACGAAATTTGGTGAGACAAGTGGATTTGGTGTACTGATCATTACCTGAAAGAATCATCAAGATTGGGTGAAAAAATGTTTGCTGAGATTTCAGGCAACTTGTAGTTTTTTGGAAGCTTGGCAACCTCTTTCCATCAAAATGATTTTTGCCAGTCTCTGCTCAGGGCTACATCAACAGCAAACAAATCATAGAGATAGAACTTGAAACTGCTTCATTGTGTCAAGTTTCAAAGAGCTAGCACAAACCGTGTTTGATTTAGAGTTCCAAATACATGTATCCGTATAGGAGAAAACAGAGTGAAACCTAAAAATGAAAACGGTTACTGCAAATGAACGGTTTAACCTAGAAGAACGAAATTTGGTGAGCCAAGTGGTTTTGGTGTACTGATCATTACCTGAAAGAATCATCAAGATTGGGTGAAAAAATATTTGCTTAGATTTCAGGCAACTCGTAGTTTCTTAAAAGCTTGGCAACCCCTTTCCACCAAAGTGATTCTCGCCAGTCTCTGCTTAGGGCTACATCAACAGCAAACAAACCATAGAGATAGAATTTAAAATTGCTTTATTGTGTCAAGTTTCAAAGAGCTAGCAAAAACCGTGTTTGATTCAGTGTTCCAAATACATGTATCCCTCTAGGAGTAAACAGAGTGAAACCTAAAAATGAAAACGGTTACTTCAAATGAACGGTTTACCTAGAAGAACGAAATTTGGTGAGCCAAGTGGTTTTGGTGTACTGATCATTACCTGAAAGAATCATCAAGATTGGGTGAAAAAATGGTGGCTGAGATTTCAGGCAACTCGTAGTTTTTTGGAAGCTTTGCAACCCCTTTCCATCAAAGTGATTTTCGCCAGTCTCTGCCTAGGGCTACATCAACAGGAAACAAACCATAGAGATAGAACTTGAAACTGCTTTATTGTGTCAAGTTTCAAAGACCTAGCACAAACCGTGTTTGATTTAGAGATCCAAATACATGTATCCCTATAGGAGAAAACAGAGTGAAACCTAAAAATGAAAACGGTTACTGCAAACGAACGGTTTAAACTAGAAGAACGAAATTTGGTGAGCCAAGTGGTTTTGTGTACTGATCAATACCTGAAAGAATCATCAAGATTGGGTAAAAAAATGTTTGCTGAGATTTCAGGCAACTCAAAGTTCTTTAGAAGCTTGGCAAACCCTTTCCATCAAAGTGATTTTCGCCAGTCTCTGCTTAGTGCTACATCAACAGCAAACAAACCATAGAGATAGAACTTGAAACTGCTTTATTGTGTCAAGTTTCAAGGAGGTAGTACAAACCGTCTTTCATTTAGAGTCCAAATACATGTATCCCTATAGGAGAAAACAGAGTGAAACCTAAAAATGGAAACGGTTACTGCAAACGAACGGTTTAACCTAGAAGAACGAAATTTGGTGAGCCAAGTGGATTTGGTGTACTGATCATTACCTGAAAGAATCATCAAGATTGGGTGAAAAAATGTTTGCTGAGATTTCAGGCAACTCGTAGTTTTTTGGAAGCTTGGCAACCCCTTTCCATCAAAGTGATTTTCGCCAGTCTCGGCTTAGGGTTACATCAACAGCAAACAAACCATAGAGATAGAACTTGAAACTGCTTTATTGTGTCAAGTTTCAAAGAGCTAGCACAAACCGTGTTTGATTTAGAGTTCCAAATACATGTAACCCTATAGGAGAAAACAGAGTGCAACCTAAAAATGAAAACGGTTACTGCAAACGAACGGTTTAACCTAGAAGAACGAAATTTGGTGAGCCAAGTGGTTTGGTGTACTGAACAATACCTGAAAGAATCATCAAGATTGGGTAAAAAAATGTTTGCTGATATTTCAGGCAACTCAAAGTTCTTTGGAAGCTTGGCAACCCCTTTCCATCAAAGTGATTTTCGCCAGTCTTTGCTTAGTGCTACATCAACAGCAAACAAACCATAGATATAGAACTTGAAACTGCTTTATTGTGTCAAGTTTCAAAGAGCTAGCACAAACCGTGTTTGATTTAGAGTTCCAAATACATGTATCCCTATACGAGAATACAGAGTGAAACCTAAAAATGTAAACGGTTACTGCAAACGAAAGGTTTAACCTAGGAGAACGAAATTTGGTGAGCCAAGTGGTTTTGGTGTACTGATCATTACCTGAAAGAATCATCAAGATTGGTTGAAAAAATGTTTGCTGAGATTTCAGGTAACTCGTAGTTTTTTGGAAGCTTGGCAACCCCTTTCCATCAAAATGATTTTTGCCAGTATCTGCCTAGGGCTACATCAACAGCAAACAAACCATAGAGATAGAACTTGAAACTGCTTTATTGTGTCAAGTTTCAAAGAGCTAGCATAAACCGTGTTTGATTTAGAGTTCCAAATACATGTATCCCTATAGGAGAAAACAGAGTGAAACCTAAAAATGAAAATGGTTACTGCAAACGAACGGTTTAACCTAGAAGAATGAAATTTGGTGAGCCAAGTGGTTTTGGTGTACTGATCATTACCTGAAAGAATCATCAAGATTGGCTGAAAAAATGTTTGCTGAGATTTCAGGCAACTTGTAGTTTTTTGGAAGCTTGGCAACCCCTTTCCATCAAAGTGATTTTCGCCAGTCTCTGCTTAGGGATAAATCAACAGCAAACAAACCATAGAGATAGAACTTGAAACTGCTTTATTGTGTCAAGTTTCAAAGAGATAGCACAAACCGTGTTTGATTTTGAGTTCCAAATACATGTATCCCTATAGGAGAAAACAGAGTGAAACCTAAAAATGAAAACGGTTACTGCAAAAGAACGGTTTAACCTAGAAGAAGAAATTTGGTGAGCCAAGTGGTTTTGGTGTACTGATCATTACCTGAAAGAATCATCAAGATTGGGTCAAAAAATGTTTGCTGAGATTTCAGGCAACTCGTAGTTTTTTGGAAGCTTGGCAACCCTTTTCCATCAAAGTGATTTTCGCCAGTCTCGGCTTAGGGCTACATCAACAGCAAACACACCATAGAGATAGAACTTGAAACTGCTTTATTGTGTCAAGTTTTAAAGAGCTAGCACAAACCGTGTTTGATTTAGAGTTCCAAATACATGTAACCCTATAGGAGAAAACAGAGTGAAACCTAAAAATGAAAACGGTTACTGCAAACAAACGGTTTAACCTAGAAGAACGAAATTTGGTGAGCCAAGTGGTTTTGGTGTACTGATCATTAAGTGAAAGAATCATCAAGATTGGGTGAAAAAATGTTTGCTGAGATTTCAGGCAACTCGTAGTTTTTTGGAAGCTTGGCAACCCCTTTCCATCAAAGTGATTTTCGCCAGTCTCTGCTTAGGGCTACATCAACAGCAAACAAACCATAGAGATAGAACTTGAAACTGCTTTATTGTGTCAAGTTTAAAAGAGCTAGCACAAACCGTGTTTGATTTAGAGTTCCAAATACATGTATCCCTATAGGAGAAAACAGAGTGAAACCTAAAAATGAAAACGGTTACTGCAAACGAACGGTTTAACCTAGAAGAACGAAATTTGGTGAGCCAAGTGGTTTTGGTGTACTGATCATTACCTGAATGAATCATCAAGATTGGGTGAAAAAATTTTTCCTGAGATTTCAGACAACTCGTAGTTTTTTGGAAGCTTGGCAACCCTTTTCCATCAAAGTGATTTTCGCCAGTCTCTGCTTAGGGCTACATCAACAGCAAACAAACCATGGAGATAGAACGTGAAACTGCTTTATTGTGACAAGTTTCAAAGAGCTAGCACAAACCGTCTTTCATTTAGAGTTCCAAATACATGTATCCCTATAGGAGAAAACAGAGTGAAACCTAAAAATGAAAACGGTTACTGCAAACGAACGGTTTAACCTAGAAGAACGAAATTTGGTGAGCCAAGTGGTTTTGGTGTACTGATCATTACCTGAAAGAATCATCAAGATTGGCTGAAAAAATGTTTGCTGAGATTTCAGGCAACTCGTAGTTTTTTGGAAGCTTGGCAACCCCTTTCCATCAAAGTGATTTTCGCCAGTCTCTGCTTAGGGATACATCAACAGCAAACAAACCATAGAGATAGAACTTGAAACTGCTTTATTGTGTCAAGTTTCAAAGAGCTAGCACAAACCGTGTTTGATTTAGAGTTCCAAATACATGTATCCCTATAGGAGAAAACAGAGTGAAACCTAAAAATGAAAACGGTTACTGCAAAAGAACGGTTTAACCTAGAAGAACGTAATTTGATGAGCCAAGTGGTTTTGGTGTACTGATCATTACCTGAAGGAATCATCAATATTGGGTGAAAAAATGTTTGCTGAGATTTCAGGCAACTCGTAGTTTTTTGGAAGCTTGGCAACCCTTTTCCATCAAAGTGATTTTCGCCAGTCTCTGCTTAGGGCTACATCAACAGCAAACAAACCATAGAGATAGAACTTGAAACTGATTTATTGTGTCAAGTTTCAAAGAGCTAACACAAACCGTCTTTCATTTAGAGTTACAGATACATGTATCCCTATAGGAGAAAACAAAAATGAAAACGGTTACTGCAAACGAACGGTTTAACCTAGAAGAATGAATTTGGTGAGCCAAGTGGTTTTGGTGTACTGATCATTACCTGAAAGAATCATCAAGATTGGATGAAAAAATGTTTGCTGAGATTTCAGGCAACTCGTAGTTTTTTGGAAGCTTGGCAACCCTTTTCCATCAAAGTGATTTTCGCCAGTCTCTGCTTAGGGCTATATCAACAGCAAACAAACCATAGAGACAGAACTTGAAACTGCTTTATTGTGTCAAGTTTCAAAGAGCTAGCACTAACCGTCTTTCATTTAGAGTTCGAAATACATGTATTTCTATAGGAGAAAACAGAGTGAAATGTAAAAATGAAAACGGTTACTGCAAACGAACGGTTTAACCTAGAAGAACAAAATTTGGTGAGCCAAGTGGTTTTGGTGCACTGATCATTACCTGAAAGAATCATCAAGATTGGGTGAAAAAATGTTTGCTGAGATTTCAGGCAATTCGTAGTTTTCTGGAAGCTTAGCAACCCCTTTCCATGAAAGTGATTTTCGCCAGTCTCTGCTTAGGGCTACATCAACAGCAAACAAACCATAGAGATAGAACTTGAAACTGCTTTATTGTGTCAAGTTTCAAAGAGCTAGCAAAAACCGTGTTTGATTTAGAGTTCAAAATACATGTATCCCTAAAGGAGAAAACAGAGTGAAAACTAAAAATGAAAACGGTTACTGCAAACGAACGGTTTAACCTAGAAGAACGAAATTTGGTGAGCCAAGTGGTTTTGGTATACTGATCATTACCTGAAAGAATCATCAAGATATGGTGAAAAAATGTTTGCTGAGATTTCAGGAAACTCGTAGTTTTTTGCAAGCTGGCAACCCCTTTCCATCAAAGTGATTTTCGCCAGTCTCTGCTTAGGGCTACATCAACAGCAAACAAACCATAGAGATAGAACTTGAAACTGCTTTATTGTGTCAAGTTTCAAAGAGCTAGCACAAACCGTGTTTGATTTAGAGTTCCAAATACATGTATCCCTATAGGAGAAAACAGAGTGAAACCTAAAAATGAAAACGGTTACTGAAAACGAACGGTTTAACCTAGAAGAACGAAATTTGGTGAGCCAAGTGGTTTTGGTGTACTGATCATTACCTGAAAGAATCATCAAGATTGGATGAAAAAATGTTTGCTGAGATTTCCGGCAACTCGTAGTTTTTTGGAAGCTTGGCAACCCTTTTCCATCAAAGTGATTTTCGCCAGTCTCTGCTTAGGGCTACATCAACAGCAAACAAACCATAGAGATAGAACTTGAAACTGCTTTATTGTGTCAAGTTTCAAAGAGCTAGCACAAACCGTGTTTGATTTAGAGTTCCAAATACATGTATCCCTGTAGGAGAAAACAGAGTGAAACCTAAAAATGAAAACGGTTACGGCAAAGGAACGGTTTAACCTAGAAGAACGAAATTTGGTGAGCCAAGTGGATTTGGTGTACTGATCATTACCTGAAAGAATCATTAAGATATGGTGAAAAAATGTTTGCTGAGATTTCAGGCAACTCGTAGATTTTTGGAAGCTTGGCAACCCCTTTCCATCAAAGTGATTTTCGCCAGTCTCTGCTTAGGGCTACATCAACAGCAAACAAACCATAGAGATAGAACTTGAAACTGCTTTATTGTGTCAAGTTTCAAAGAGCTAGCACAAACCGTGTTTGATTTAGAGTTCCAAATACATGTATCCCTATAGGAGAATACAGAGTGAAACCTAAAAATGTAAACGGTTACTGCAAACGAACGGTTTAACCTAGGAGAACAAAATTTGGTGAGCCAAGTGGTTTTGGTGTACTGATCATTACGTGAAAGAATCATCAAGATTGGGTGAAAAAATGTTTGCTGAGATTTCAGGCAACTCGTAGTTTTTTGGAAGCTTGGCAACCCCTTTCCATCAAAGTGATTTTCGCCAGTCTCTGCTTAGGGCTACATCAACAGCAAACAAACCATAAAGATAGAACTTGAAACTGCTTTATTGTGTCAAGTTTCAAAGAGCTAGCACAAACCGTGTTTGATTTAGAGTTCCAAATACATGTATCCCTATAGGAGAAAACAGAGTGAAACCTAAATATGAAAACGGTTACTGCAAACGAAGGGATTAACCTAGAAGAAGTAAATTTCGTGAGCCAAGTGGTTTTGGTGTACTGATCATTACCTGAAAGAATCATCAAGATTGGGTCAAAAAATGTTTGCTGAGATTTCAGGCAACTCGTAGTTTTTTGGAAGCTTGGCAACCCCTTTCCATCAAAGTGATTTTCGCCAGTCTCTGCTTAGGGCTACATCAACAGCAAACAAACCATAGAGAAAGAACTGAAACTGCTTTATTGTGTCAAGTTTCAAAGAGCTAGCACAAACCGTGTTTGATTTAGAGTTCCAAATACATGTATCCCTATAGGAGAAAACAGAGTGAAACCTAAAAATGAAAACGGTAGTACTGCAAATGAACGGTTTAACCTGGAAGAACGAAATTTGGTGAGCCAAGTGGTTTTGGTGTACTGATCATTACCTGAAAGAATCATCAAGATTGGGTCAAAAAATGTTTGCTGAGATTTCAGGCAACTCGTAGTTTTTTGGAAGCTTGGCAACCCCTTTCCATCAAAGTGATTTTCGCCAGTCTCTGCTTAGGGCTACATCAACAGCAAACAAACCATAGAGAAAGAACTGAAACTGCTTTATTGTGTCAAGTTTCAAAGAGCTAGCACAAACCGTGTTTGATTTAGAGTTCCAAATACATGTATCCCTATAGGAGAAAACAGAGTGAAACCTAAAAATGAAAACGGTTACTGCAAACGAACGGTTTAACCTGGAAGAGCGAAATTTGGTGAGCCAAGTGGTTTTGGTGTACTGATCATTACCTGAAAGAATCATCAAGATATGGTGAAAAAATGTTTGCTGAGATTTCAGGCAACTCGTAGTTTTTTGGAATCTTGGCAACCCCTTTCCATCAAAGTGATTTTCGCGAGTCTCTGCTTAGGGCTACATCAACAGCAAAAAAACCATAGAGATAGAACTTGAAACTGCTTTATTGTGTCAAGTTTCAAAGAGCTAGCACAAACCGTGTTTGATTTAGAGTTCCAAATACATGTATCCCTATAGGAGAATACAGAGTGAAACTTAAAATGTAAACGGTTACTGCAAACGAACGGTTTAATCTAGGAGAACGAAATTTGGTGAGCCAAGTGGTTTTGGTGTACTGATCATTACCTGAAAGAATCATCAAGATTGGGTGAAAAAATATTTGCTGAGAATTCAGGGAACTCGTAGTTTTTTGGAAGCTTGGCAACCCCTTTCCATCAAAGTGATTTTCGCCAGTCTCTGCTTAGGGCTACATCAACAGCAAACAAACCATAGAGATAGAACTTGAAACCTGTTTATTGTGTCAAGTTTCAACGAGCTAGCACAATCCGTGTTTGATTTAGAGTTCCAAATACATGTATCCCTATAGGAGAAAACAGAGTGAAACCTAAAAATGAAAACGGTTACTGCAAAAGAACGGTTTAACCTAGAAAAACGAAATTTGGTGAGCCAAGTGGTTTTGGTGTACTGATCATTACCTGAAAGAATCATCAAGATTGGGTGAAAAAATGTTTGCTGAGATTTCAGGCAACTCGTAGTTTTTTGGAAGCTTGTCAACCCCTTTCCATCAAAGTGATTTTCGCCAGTCTCTGCTTAGGGCTACATCAACAGCAAACAAACCATAGAGATAGAACTTGAAACTGCTTTATTGTGTCAAGTTTCAAAGAGCTAGCACAAACCGTGTTTGATTTAGAGTTCCAAATACATGTATCCCTATAGGAGAAAACAGAGTGAAACATAAAAATGAAAACGGTTACTGCAAACGATCGGTTTAACCTAGAAGAATGAAATTTGGTGAGCCAAGTGGTTTTGGTGTACTGATCATTACCTGAAAGAATCATCAAGATATGGTGAAAAAATGTTTGCTGAGATTTCAGGCAACTCGTAGTTTTTTGCAATCTGGCAACCCCTTTCCTTCAAAGTGATTTTCGCCAGTCTCTGCTTAGGGCTACCTCAACAGCAAACAAACCATAGAGATAGAACTTGAAACTGCTTTATTGTGTCAAGTTTCAAAGAGCTAGCACAAACCGTGTTTGATTTAGAGTTCCAAATACATGTATCCCTATAGGAGAAAACAGAGTGAAACCTAAAAATGAAAACGGTTACTGAAAATGAACGGTTTAACCTAGAAGAACGAAATTTGGTGAGCCAAGTGGTTTAGGTGTACTGATCATTACCTGAAAGAATCATCAAGATTGGGTCAAAAAATGTTTGCTGAGATTTCAGGCAACTCATAGTTTTTTGGAATCTTGGCAACCCCTTTCCATCAAAGTGATTTTCGCCAGTCTCTGCTTAGGGCTACATCAACAGCAAAAAAACCATAGAGATAGAACTTGAAACTCCTTTATTGTGTCAAGTTTCAAAGAGCTAGCACAAACCGTGTTTGATTTAGAGTTCCAAATACATGTATCCCTATAGGAGAATACAGAGTGAAACCTAAAAATGAAAACGGTTACTGAAAACGAACGGTTTAACCAGGAAGAACGAAATTTGGTGAGCCAAGTGGTTTTAATGTACTGATCATTACCTGAAAGAATCATCAAGATTGGGTGAAAAAATGTTTGCTGAGATTTCAGGCAACTCGTAGTTTTTTGGAAGCTTGGCAACCCCTTTCCATTAAAGTGATTTTCGCCAGTCTCTGCTTAGGGCTACATCAACAGCAAACAAACCATAGAGATAGAACTTGAAACTGCTTTATTGTGTCAAGTTTCAAAGAGTTAGCACAAACCGTCTTTCATTTAGAGTTCCAAATACATGTATCCCTATAGGAGAAAACAGAGTGAAACCTAAAAATGAAAACGGTTACTTCAAAAGAACGGTTTAACCTAGAAGAACGATATTTGGTGAGCCAAGTGGTTTTGGTGTACTGATCATTACCTGAAAGAATCATCAAGATTGGGTGAAAAAATGTTTGCTGAGATTTCAGGCAACTCGTAGTTTTTTGGAAGCTTGTCAACCCCTTTCCATCAAAGTGATTTTCGCCAGTCTCTGCTTAGGGCTACATCAACAGGAAACAAACCATAGAGATAGTACTTGAAACTGCTTTATTGTGTTAAGTTTCAAAGAGCTAGCACAAACCGTGTTTGATTTAGAGTTCCAAATACATGTATCCCTATAGGAGAAAACAGAGTGAAACCTAAAAATGAAAACGGTTACTGCAAACGAACGGTTTTACCTAGAAGAACGAAATTTGGTGAGCCAAGTGGTTTTGGTGTACTGATCATTACCTGAAAGAATCATCAAGATTGGGTGAACAAATGTTTGCTGAGATTTCAGGCAACTCGTAGTTTTTTGGAAGCTTGGCAACCCCTTTCCATCAAAGTGATTTTCGCCAGTCTCTGCTTAGGGCTACATCAACAGCAAACAAACCACAGAGATACAACTTGAAACTGCTGTATTGTGTCAAGTTTCAAAGAGGTAGTACAAACCGTCTTTCATTTAGAGGTCCAAATACATGTATCCCTATTGGAGAAAACAGAGTGAATCCTAAAAATGAAAACGGTTACTGCAAACGAACGGTTTAACCTAGAAGAACGAAATTTGGTGAGCCAAGTGGTTTTGGTGTACTGATCATTACCTGAAAAAATCATCAAGATTGGGTGAACAAATGTTTGCTGAGATTTCAGGCAACTCGTAGTTTTTTGGAAGCTTGGCAACCCCTTTCCATCAAAGTGATTTTCGCCAGTCTCTGCTTAGGGCTACATCAACAGCATACAAACCATAGAGATAGAACTTGAAACTCCTTTATTGTGTCAAGTTTCAAAGAGCTAGCACAAACTGTGTTTGATTTACAGTTCCAAATACATGTATCCCTATAGGAGAAAACAGAGTGAAACCTAAAAATGAAAACGGTTACTGCAAACGAACGGTTTAACCTAGAAGAATGAAATTTGGTGAGCCAAGTTGTTTTGGTGTACTGATCATTACCTGAAAGAATCATCAAGATTGGGTGAAAAAATATTTGCTGTCATTTCAGGCAACTCGTAGTTTTTTGAAAGCTTGGCAACCCCTTTCCATCAAAGTGATTTTCGCCAGTCTCTGCTTAGGGCTACAACAACAGCAAACAAACCATTGAGAAAGAACTTGAAACTGCTTTATTGTGTCAAGTTTCAAGGAGCTAGCACAAACCGTGTTTGATTTAGAGTTCCAAATACATGTATCCCTATAGGAGAAAACAGAGTGAAACCTAAAAATGAAAACGGTTACTGCAAACGAACGGTTTAACTTAGAAGAACGAAATTTGGGAGCCAAGTGGTTTTGGTGTACTGATCATTACCTGAAAGAATCATCAAGATTGGGTGAAAAAATGTTTGCTGATATTTCAGGCAACTCATAGTTTTTTGAAAGCTTGGCAACCCCTTTCCATCAAAGTGATTTTAGCCAGTCTTTGCTTAGGGCTACATCAACAGCAAACAAACCATAGAGATAGAACTTGAAACTGCTTTATTGTGTCAAGTTTCAAAGAGCTAGCACAAACCGTGTTTGATTTAGAGTTCCAAATACATGTATCCCTATAGGAGAAAACAGAGTGAAACCTAAAAATGAAAACGGTTACTGCAAACGAACGGTTTAACCTAGAAGAACGAAATTTGTTGAGTCAAGTGGTTTTGGTGTACTGATCATTACCTGTAAGAATCATCAAGATTGGGTGAAAAAATGTTTGCTGAGATTTCAGGCAACTCGTAGTTTTTTGGAAGCTTGGCAACCCCTTTCCATCAAAGTGATTTTTGCCAGTCTCTGCTTAGGGCTACATCAACAGCAAACAAACCATAGAGATAGAACTTTAAACTGCTTTATTGTGTCAAGTTTCAAAAAGCTAGCACAAACCATGTTTGATTTAGAGTTCCAAATACCTGTATCCCTATAGGAGAAAACAGAGTGAAACCTAAAAATGAAAACGGTTACTGCAAACGAACGGTTAACCTAGAAGAACGAAATTTGGTGAGCCAAGTTGTTTTGGTGTACTGATCATTACCTGAAAGAATCATCAAGATTGGGTGAAAAAATGTTTGCTGAGATTTCAGGCAACTCGTAGTTTTTTGGAAGCTTGGCAACCCCTTTCCATCAAAGTGATTTTCGCCAGTCTCTGCTTAGGGCTACATCAACAGCAAACAAACCACAGAGATAGAACTTGAAACTGCTGTATTGTCTCAAGTTTCAAAGAGGTAGTACAAACCGTCTTTCAATTAGAGGTCCAAATACATGTATCCCTATTGGAGAAAACAGAGTGAAACCTAAAAATGAAAACGGTTACTGCAAACGAACGGTTTAACCTAGAAGAACGAAATTTGGTGAGCCAAGTGGTTTTCGTGTACTGATCATTACCAGAAAGAATCATCAAGATTGGGTGAAAAAATGTTTGCTGAGATTTGAGGCAACTCGTAGTTTTTTTGAAGCTTGGCAACGCCTTTATATCAAAGTGATTTTCGCCAGTCTCTGCTTAGGGCTACATCAACAGCAAACAAACCATAGAGATAGAACTTGAAACTCATTTATTGTGTCAAGTTTCAAAGAGCTAGCACAAACCGTGTTTGATTTACAGTTCCAAATACATGTATCCCTATAGGAGAAAACAGAGTGAAACCTAAAAATGAAAACGGTTACTGCAAACGAACGGTTTAACCTAGAAGAATGAAATTTGGTGAGCCAAGTTGTTTTGGTGTACTGATCATTACCTGAAAGAATCATCAAGATTGGGTGAAAAAATGTTTGCTGAGATTTCAGGCAACTCGTAGTTTTTTGAAAGCTTGGCAACCCCTTTCTATCAAAGTGATTTTCGCCAGTCTCTGCTTAGGGCTACAACAACAGCAAACAAACCATTGAGAATGAACTTGAAACTGCTTTATTGTGTCAAGTTTCAAGGAGCTAGCACAAACAGTGTTTGATTTAGAGTTCCAAATACCTGTATCCCTATAGGAGAAAACAGAGTGAAACCTAAAAATAAAAACGGTTACTGCAAACGAACGGTTTACTTAGAAGAACGAAATTTGGTGAGCCAAGTGGTTTTGGTGTACTGATCATTACCTGAAAGAATCATCAATATTGGGTGAAAAAATGTTTGCTGATATTTCAGGCAACTCATAGTTTTTTGAAAGCTTGGCAACCCCTTTCCATCAAAGTGATTTTAGCCAGTCTTTGCTTAGGGCTACATCAACAGCAAACAAACCATAGAGATAGAACTTGAAACTGCTTTATTGTGTCAAGTTTCAAAGAGCTAGCACAAACCGTGTTTGATTTAGAGTTCCAAATACATGTATCCCTATAGGAGAAAACAGAGTGAAACCTAAAAATGAAAACGGTTACTGCAAACGAACGGTTAACCTAGAAGAACGAAATTTGGTGAGCCAAGTGGTTTTGGTGTACTGATCATTACCTGAAAGAATCATCAAGATTGGGTGAACAAATGTTTGCTGAGATTTCAGGCAACTCGTAGTTTTTGGAAGCTTGGCAACCCCTTTCCATCAAAGTGATTTCGCCAGTCTCTGCTTAGGGCTACATCAACAGCAAACAAACCATAGAGATAGAACTGGAAACTGCTTTCTTGTGTCAAGTTCAAAGAGCTAGCACAAACAGTGTTTGATTTAGAGTTCCAAATACATGTATCCCTATAGGAGAAAACAGAGTGAAACCTAAAAATGAAAACGGTTACTGCAAACGAACGGTTTAACCTAGAAGAACGAAATTTGGTGAGCCAAGTGGTTTTGGTGTACTGATCATTACCTGAAAGAATCATCAAGATTGGGTGAACAAATGTTTGCTGAGATTTCAGGCAACTCGTAGTTTTTGGAAG
>NW_027524264.1:0-34248 GCF_052094955.1 Ictidomys tridecemlineatus | reverse complement strand
CTCTGCTTTCTGTATCAGTTTTTCTGCAGCCCAGTCTCAAAATTATGCTCTTAGTAAGAGTCCTTCTGGACCTCAGTCTCCAAACTCTGCTCTCTGCAACAGTCCTTTTGCACCCCAGTCTCAAAATTCTGTTCTCTGTAACAATCCTCCTGCACCTCAGTCTCCAACCTCTGCTTTTGTATCAGGACTTCTGCACCTCAGTCTCCAACCTCTGCTCTCTGCAACAGTCCTTCTGCACTCCAGTCTACAACCTCTGCTCTCTGCAACAGTCCTTCTGCACCCTAGTCTCCAACCTCTGCTCTCTGCAACAGTCCTTCTGCACCGCAGTCTCCAAACTCTGCTCTCATTAACAGTCCTTCTGCACCACAGTCTCCAACCTCTGCTCTCTGTAAAATTTCTTCTCCACCCCAGTTTTTAACCTCTGCTTTCTGCAAGTGTCCTGCAGCACCCCAGTTTCCAAGCTCTTTCCTCTTCTGCTCCCCAGTCTCCAACATCTTCTCCTGTAACAGTCCTTCTGTACAGCAGTCTTCAACCTGTGCTCTCTGTAATATTCCTTCTGCAACCCAGTCTCCAACCTCTGCTCTCTGTAACAGTTTTTCGATACCGCAGTCTCCAAACTCTGGTCTCTGAGACGGTCCTTCTGCACCCCAATTTCCAACCTCTGCTTTCTGTAACAGTCCTTCTGCACCTCAGTCTCCAAACTCTGCTCTCTCTAACAGTTCTTCTACACCTCAGTCTCGAACCTCTGCTCTCTGTAAGAGTCCTTCAGAACGTCAGTCTGACACCTCTGCTCTCTGCACGATCCTTCTGCACCCCAATCTTCAACCACTTCTCTCTGTAACAGTTAAACTGCACCCCAGTCTCCAACCTCTATTCTCTGTAACACTTTTTCTATACTGTGGTCTCTAAACTCTGGTCTGTGTAACAGTTATTCTGCACCCCAATTTTCAAACTCTGCTTTCTGTAACAGTCCTTCTGCACCTCAGTCTCCAAACTCTGCTCTCTGTAACAGTCGTTCTACACCTCAGTCTCCAACCTCTGCTCTCTGTAACAGTCCTTCAGCACCTCAGTCTGTCACCTTGCTCTCTGCACGATTCTTCTGCACCCAGTCTCCAATCTCTGCTCTCTACAATGATCCTACTGCACCCCAGTCTACAAACTCTGATCTCTGCAACAGTCCTCTGCACCTCAGTCTCCAAATTCTGCTCTCTGTAAGATCCTTCTACACCCCGTACCCAAATTCTTCTCTCTGAAAAAGTCCATCTGTACTTGAGTCTCCAACATCTGCTCTCTGTAACAGGACTTCGGTACCTCAGTCTCCAACCTCTGCTCTCTGCAACAGTCCTTCTGCACCCCAGTCTCCAACATCTGCTCTCTATAACAGTCCTTCTGCACCTCAGTCTGAAACCTCTGCTCTCTGCACGATCCTTCTGCACCCAGTATCCAAACACTGCTCTCGGTAACAGTCCACCTGCACCTCAGCCTCCAACCTGTGCTCTCTGTTAGATGCTACAGCAACCCAGTCTTCAAACTCTGCTCGTTGTAACAGTCCTTCTGCACCCAGTCTCCAACCACTCCTCTCTGTAACAAGCCTTCTGCATGCCAGTCTCCAACCACTGCTCTCTGCAATGATCCTACTGCACCACAGTCTCCAACCTCTGATTTCTACAACAGTCTTTCTGCACCTCAGAATCCAACTTCTGCTCTCTGTAAGATCCTTCTGCACCCCTGTCTCCAAGCTCTGCTCCTTGCAATGATCCTTCTGCACCCCAGTCTCCAAACTCTTCTCGATGTAAAAGAACTTCTGCACCTCAGTCGTTAATCTCTGCTCTCTGCAACAGTCCTTCTGCACCCCAGTCTCCAAACACTGCTCTCTGCAACAGTCTTTCTGTACTACAGTCTCCAACTTCTGCTCTCTGTAACGGTCTTTCTGCACTGCAGACTCTAATCTCTGCTTTCTGTATCAGTTTTTCTGCAGCCCAGTCTCAAAATTATGCTCTTAGTAAGAGTCCTTCTGGACCTCAGTCTCCAAACTCTGCTCTCTGCAACAGTCCTTTTGCACCCCAGTCTCAAAATTCTGTTCTCTGTAACAATCCTCCTGCACCTCAGTCTCCAACCTCTGCTTTTGTATCAGGACTTCTGCACCTCAGTCTCCAACCTCTGCTCTCTGCAACAGTCCTTCTGCACTCCAGTCTACAACCTCTGCTCTCTGCAACAGTCCTTCTGCACCCTAGTCTCCAACCTCTGCTCTCTGCAACAGTCCTTCTGCACCGCAGTCTCCAAACTCTGCTCTCATTAACAGTCCTTCTGCACCACAGTCTCCAACCTCTGCTCTCTGTAAAATTTCTTCTCCACCCCAGTTTTTAACCTCTGCTTTCTGCAAGTGTCCTGCAGCACCCCAGTTTCCAAGCTCTTTCCTCTTCTGCTCCCCAGTCTCCAACATCTTCTCCTGTAACAGTCCTTCTGTACAGCAGTCTTCAACCTGTGCTCTCTGTAATATTCCTTCTGCAACCCAGTCTCCAACCTCTGCTCTCTGTAACAGTTTTTCGATACCGCAGTCTCCAAACTCTGGTCTCTGAGACGGTCCTTCTGCACCCCAATTTCCAACCTCTGCTTTCTGTAACAGTCCTTCTGCACCTCAGTCTCCAACCTCTGCTCTCTGTAAAATTTCTTCTCCACCCCAGTTTTTAACCTCTGCTTTCTGCAAGTGTCCTGCAGCACCCCAGTTTCCAAGCTCTGTCCTCTTCTGCTCCCCAGTCTCCAACATCTTCTCCTGTAACAGTCCTTCTGTACAGCAGTCTTCAACCTGTGCTCTCTATAACAGTCCTTCTGCACCTCAGTCTGAAACCTCTGCTCTCTGCACGATCCTTCTGCACCCCAGTATCCAAACACTGCTCTCGGTAACAGTCCACCTGCACCTCAGCCTCCAACCTGTGCTCTCTGTTAGATGCTACAGCAACCCAGTCTTCAAACTCTGCTCGTTGTAACAGTCCTTCTGCACCCAGTCTCCAACCACTCCTCTCTGTAACAAGCCTTCTGCATGCCAGTCTCCAACCACTGCTCTCTGCAATGATCCTACTGCACCACAGTCTCCAACCTCTGATTTCTACAACAGTCTTTCTGCACCTCAGAATCCAACTTCTGCTCTCTGTAAGATCCTTCTGCACCCCTGTCTCCAAGCTCTGCTCCTTGCAATGATCCTTCTGCACCCCAGTCTCCAAACTCTTCTCGATGTAAAAGAACTTCTGCACCTCAGTCGTTAATCTCTGCTCTCTGCAACAGTCCTTCTGCACCCCAGTCTCCAAACACTGCTCTCTGCAACAGTCTTTCTGTACTACAGTCTCCAACTTCTGCTCTCTGTAACGGTCTTTCTGCACTGCAGACTCTAATCTCTGCTTTCTGTATCAGTTTTTCTGCAGCCCAGTCTCAAAATTATGCTCTTAGTAAGAGTCCTTCTGGACCTCAGTCTCCAAACTCTGCTCTCTGCAACAGTCCTTTTGCACCCCAGTCTCAAAATTCTGTTCTCTGTAACAATCCTCCTGCACCTCAGTCTCCAACCTCTGCTTTTGTATCAGGACTTCTGCACCTCAGTCTCCAACCTCTGCTCTCTGCAACAGTCCTTCTGCACTCCAGTCTACAACCTCTGCTCTCTGCAACAGTCCTTCTGCACCCTAGTCTCCAACCTCTGCTCTCTGCAACAGTCCTTCTGCACCGCAGTCTCCAAACTCTGCTCTCATTAACAGTCCTTCTGCACCACAGTCTCCAACCTCTGCTCTCTGTAAAATTTCTTCTCCACCCCAGTTTTTAACCTCTGCTTTCTGCAAGTGTCCTGCAGCACCCCAGTTTCCAAGCTCTTTCCTCTTCTGCTCCCCAGTCTCCAACATCTTCTCCTGTAACAGTCCTTCTGTACAGCAGTCTTCAACCTGTGCTCTCTGTAATATTCCTTCTGCAACCCAGTCTCCAACCTCTGCTCTCTGTAACAGTTTTTCGATACCGCAGTCTCCAAACTCTGGTCTCTGAGACGGTCCTTCTGCACCCCAATTTCCAACCTCTGCTTTCTGTAACAGTCCTTCTGCACCTCAGTCTCCAAACTCTGCTCTCTCTAACAGTTCTTCTACACCTCAGTCTCGAACCTCTGCTCTCTGTAAGAGTCCTTCAGAACGTCAGTCTGACACCTCTGCTCTCTGCACGATCCTTCTGCACCCCAATCTTCAACCACTTCTCTCTGTAACAGTTAAACTGCACCCCAGTCTCCAACCTCTATTCTCTGTAACACTTTTTCTATACTGTGGTCTCTAAACTCTGGTCTGTGTAACAGTTATTCTGCACCCCAATTTTCAAACTCTGCTTTCTGTAACAGTCCTTCTGCACCTCAGTCTCCAAACTCTGCTCTCTGTAACAGTCGTTCTACACCTCAGTCTCCAACCTCTGCTCTCTGTAACAGTCCTTCAGCACCTCAGTCTGTCACCTTGCTCTCTGCACGATTCTTCTGCACCCAGTCTCCAATCTCTGCTCTCTACAATGATCCTACTGCACCCCAGTCTACAAACTCTGATCTCTGCAACAGTCCTCTGCACCTCAGTCTCCAAATTCTGCTCTCTGTAAGATCCTTCTACACCCCCGTACCCAAATTCTTCTCTCTGAAAAAGTCCATCTGTACTTGAGTCTCCAACATCTGCTCTCTGTAACAGGACTTCGGTACCTCAGTCTCCAACCTCTGCTCTCTGCAACAGTCCTTCTGCACCCCAGTCTCCAACCTCTGCTCTCTACAACAGTCCTTCTGCACCCTAGTTACCAACATCTGCTCTCTGCAACAGACCTTCTGCATAAAAGTCTCTAACATCTGCTCTCTGCAACAGTTCTTCTGCACCTCAATCTGAAAACTCAGCTCTCTGCAACAACCCTTCTGCACCGCAGTCTCCTATTTCTGCTCTCCGTAACAGTCCTTCTTCACCTCAGTCTTCCAACTCTCTTTATAATCCTTCAGCAACACAGTCTTAAAACTCTGCATTCTGTAACAGTCTTGATGCACAACAGTCTCCAACCTCTGCTCTCTGTAAAAGGACTTCTGCAACCCAGTCTCCCAACTCTGCTCTCTGTAAAAGGCCTTCTGCAACCCAGTCTCCAACCTCTTCTCTCTGCAACAATTCTTCTCCACCCAAGTATCCAACATCTGCTCTCTTCAACAGTTCTTTTGCATCCCAGTCTCCAAACTCTGCTCTCTGTAAGATCCATGGGAACCCCAGTCTCCAACATCTACTCTCTGTTACAGTCCTTCTGCACCCCAGTCTCCAAACGCTGCTCTCTGCAACTGTCCTTTTCCACCCCAGTCTCCAACATCTGCTCTCTGCAACAGTCCTTCTGCACCCTAGTCTCCAAACTCTTCTCTCTGCAACTATCCTTCTGGAACCCAGATTCTAATGTCTGCTCTCTGCAACAGTCCTTCTGCACCACAGTCTCCAACCTCTGCTCTTTTTAAGATCCTTCTGCACTCCAGTTTGCAAAGTCTGCTCTTTGTAATATTCCATCTCCACCCCAGTCTCCAACCTCTGTCCTCTGCAACAATCATTCAGCTCCTCAGTCTCCGAGATCTGCTCTCTGTAACAGTCCTTCTACACCACAGTCTCTAACCTCTTTTTTCGGTATCAGTCAAATTTAACCCCGTCTCCAAACTCTGTTCTCTGTATCTATCCTGCTGCACCTCAGTCTCCAACCTGTGCTCTATGTAAGAGTCCTTCTGCACACCAGTCTTTTAACTTTGCTCTCTGCAACAGTCCTTCTGTACTGCAGTCTCCAACCTCTGTTCTCTTTAAGGGTCCTTCTGCACCACATTCTCCAACCTCTGCTTTCTGTATCAGTCCTTCTGCACCACATTCTCGAAACTCTGCTGTCTGTATCAGTCCTTCTGCACTTCAGTCTGCAACCTCTGCTGTCTGAAAAAGTTCATATGCACCCCATTCTCCAAATACTGCTCTCTGCAACATTCCTTCTGCACCCCAGGCTCCAACATCTGCTCTCTGCAACAGTCCTTCTCCAACCCAGTCTCCATCCTCTGATCTCTGCAACAGTTTTTCTGCACCTCAGTCTCCAACCTCTGCTATCTGGAACAGTCCTTCTACACCCCGATTTCCAACCTCTGCTCTCTGGAACAATCCCTCTGCACCCCAGTCTCCAATCTCAGCATGCTGCAACAGTCTTTGTGCACCCCAATCTCCAACATCTGATCTCTGCAACAGTTCTTCTGTACCTCAGTATGAAAACTCTGCTTTCTGCAATTATCCTTCTGCACCCGAGTCTCCAACCTCTGCTCTCTGTAACAGTCCTTCTCTACCTCAGTCTCCAACTTCTGCTTTGTATCAGTCCTGCACCCCTGTCTCCCACATCTGTTCTCTGTAACTGTCCTTCTTCAACTCAGTCTTCAACCTCTGCTCTGTGTAAGAGTCCTTCTGTATTTCAGTCTGGAAACTCTGCTGACTGCAATGATCCTTCTGTACCCCAGTCTCCAGCCTCTGTTTTCTGCAACGATCCTTCTAAAACTCAGTCTCCAACCTCTACTCTCTGTAACAGTCCTTCTGCACCTCAGTCTCCAACATCGGCTCTCTGTAAAATCCTTCTGCAACCAAGTCTCCAAACTCTGCCATCAGTAACAGTCCTTCTGGAGCCCTTCTCCAAACTCTGCTCTCCATAACAGGCCTTCTGAACCCCAGTCTCCAACCTCTTCTCTCTTTAACAGTCCTGCTGCACCTCGGTCTACAAACTCTGCTCTCTGTAAGATCCTTCTGCAAACTTGTCTAAAAACTCTGCTTTCTGTAACAGTCCTTCTGCACCTCAGTCTCCAACCTCTGTTCTTTGCAACACTCCTTCTGCACCCCAGTTGCCAACCTCTGCTCTCTGTAACAGTCCTTCTGTACCACATTCTCCAAACTCTGCTCTTTGTAACAGTCCTTCTGCACACCAGTCTCCAACCTCTGCTTTCTGTATCAGTCCGTCTGATTTCCAGTCTACATACTCTGCTCTCTGTAACAGTCCTTCTGCACCTCATATTCAACTCTGCTCTCTGCAACAGTCCTTATGAACCCCAGTCTCCAACCTCTGCTGTCTGCAACATTCCTTCGGCACCCCAGTTTGCAACGTGTGCTCTGTGTAACAGTCCTTCTGCAGCCAAGTCTCCACCTCTGCTCTCTGAAACGATATTTCTGTACCTCAGTCTTAAAACTCTCCTCTCTCCAAGAATCCTTCTGTACCCCAGTCTCCAACCGCTTTCTCTGTAACAGTCTTTCTCCACCTCAGTCTTCAACCTCTGCTCTCTGCAAGAGTCCTTCTGCACCCCAGTCTCCAACATCTGCTCTCTAAACAATCCTTCTGCACCCCAGTCTCCAACATCTACTCTCTTCAACGATCCTTCTGCACCTCAGTCTCCAACCTCTGCTCTCTGAAAAAATTTTCTACACCCCAGTTTCCAAAATCTGCTCTCTGTAATATTCCTTCTCAACGCCAGTCTCCAACCTCTGCTTTCTGCAGCGGTCCTGCTGCACCCCAGTCTCAAACCTCTGTACTCTGCAACAGTCCTTCTGCTCCCCAGTCTCCAAACTCTGCTCCTTATAACAGTCCTTCTGCACCCCAGTCTCCAACCTCTGCTCTCTGCAACAGTCTTTCTGCACCTCAGTCTCCAAACTTCGCTCGCTGTAAGATGCTTCTGCATACCAGTCTCCCAACTCTGCCCTCTGTATCAGTCCTTCTGGACTCCAGTCTCGAATCTCTGCTCTCTGCAACAGTCCTTCTGCACATCAGTCTCCTAACTCGGCTTTATGTATGATGCTTCTGCACCCCAGTCTACAACCTCTGCTCTCTGGAACTGTCCTTATACACCCGAGTCTCCATAATCTGCTCTGCAACACTCCTCCTGCAACCCAGTCTCCAATCTCTGCTCTCTGTAACAGTCCTTCTGCACCTCAGTCTCCGAACTCTGCTCTCTGTAAAAGGCCTTCTGCACCCCGCTTTCCAACCTCTCCTCTCTGCAACGATCCCTCTGCACCCCAGTCTCCAATCTCTGCTCGCTGCAACAGTCCTTGTGAACCCCAATCTCCAACATCTGATCTCTGCAACAGTTCTTCTGTCACTCAGTATGAAAACTCTGCTTTCTGCAGTTATTGTTCTACACCCGAGTCCCCAACCTCTGCACTCTGTAACAGTTCTTCTGTACCTCAGTCGCCAACTTCTGCTCTGTATCAGTCCTGCACCCCTGTCTCCCACATCTGCTCTCTGTAACTGTCCTTCTTCACCTCATTCTTCAACCTCTGCTCTGTGTAACAGTCCTTCTGCATCTCAGTCTGGAAACTCTGCTGACAGCAACGATCCTTCTGCACCCCAGTTTCCAACCTCTGTTCTCTGCAACGATCCTTCTGAAACTCAGTCTCCAACCTCTGGTCTCGAAAGATCTTTCTGCACCCCAGTTTCCAAAATCTACTCTCTGTAATATTCCTTCTCCACGCCAGTCTCCAATCTCTGCTTTCTGCAACGGTCCTGCTGAACCCAGTCTTCAACCTCTGTACTCCGCAACATTCCTTCTGCTTCCCAGTCTCAAAACTCTGCTCTCTGTAATAGTCCTTCTGTACCACAGCCTCCAAACTCTACTCTCTGTAAAGGTCCTTTTTCACACCAGTCTCCAACCTCTGCCTTCATTATCCGTCCATCTGAACCTCAGTCTCCAACCTCTGCTCTCTGCAAAAGTCTTTCTGTACCCCATTCTCCAACTTCTGCTCTCTGCAACAGTCCTTCTGAACAACAGTCTCCAACATCTGCTCTCTGAAAAAGTCCTTGTGTACCCTAGTCTCAAACCTCAGCTCTCTGCAACAGTCCTTCTGTACTGAAGTCTCCAACATCTGCTCTCTGCAACAGTCCTCCTGCACCTCAGTCTCAAACCTCTGCTCTCTGTAAGATCCTTTTAAACGCAGTCTAAAGAACTCTGCTCTCTGTAAAAGTTCTTCTGCACCCCAGTCTCCAAACTCTTCTCTCAGCAACAATTCTTCTCCATCCCAGTCTCCAACCTCTGCTCTCTGCAACAGTCCTTCTGCACCCCAGTCTTTAAACTCTGCTCTCTTTATCAGTCCTTCTGCAACCTAGTGTCCAACATCTGCTCTCTGTAAAAGTCCTTCTGCACCACAGTCTTCACACTCGGCTTTCTGTATCAGTCCTTCTGCACCCCAGTCTCCAAACTCTGCTCTCTGCAACAGTCTTTCTGCACCCTAGTTAGCAACATCTGATCTCTGCAACAGTCCTTCTGCAACCCAGACTCCAACCACTGCTCTCTGTAAAAGACATTCTGTACTGCAGTCCAACCTCTGCTCTCTGTAACCTTCTTTCTTAACCACAAACTCCAAACTCTGCTTTTTCTATCAGTCCCTCTGCACCCCAGTCTTTAACCTCTGCTCATTGCAATTATCCTACTGCACCCCAATCTCCAACCTCTGATCTCTACAACAGTCCTTCTGCACCTCAGTCTCCAACCTCTGCTCTCCGCAACAGTTCTTTTGCACCCCAGTCTTCAAACTCTGCTCTCTGCAGCATTCCTCCAGCATCCTAGTTACCAACATCTGCTATATTTTACAGTCCTTCTGCACCCCAGTTTCCAACCTCTGCTCTCTGTAACAGTCTTCCTGTACTGCAGAATCCAACCTCTGCATTCTGTAACAGTCTTTCTGCACCCCAGCCTCCAATCTCTGCTTTCTGTGTCAGTCCTTCTGCACCCCAGTCTCCAACCTCTGCTCTCTATAACAGTCCTTTTGCACCTCAGTCTCCAAACTCTGCTCTCTGCAACAGTCCTTCTGCACCACAGACTCCAAAATCCGCTATCTGCAACAGTCCTTCTGCACCCCAGTCTCCAACCTCTGCTCTCTGTAACAATCCTTCTGCACCTCAGTCTCCAAACTCTGTACTCCTCAAAGTTACTTCTGCACCTCAGTCTCCAACATCTACTCTCTGTAACAGTCTTTCTGCACCTCATTCTCAACCTCTGTAGGATCCTTCTCCAACCCTGTCTCCAAACTCTGCTCTCTGTAACTGTCCTTCTGCACACCAGTCTCCAACCTCTGCTCTCTGCACCGATCCTTCTTCACCCCAGTCTCCAACCACTGCTCTCTGCAACAGTCCTTCTGCACACCAGTCTCCAACATCTTTTCTCTGCAAGAGTCCTTCTGCAACTCAGTCTGAAAACTCTGCTCTCTGCATCGATCCTTCTGCACCTAAGTCTCCTACATCTGCTCTCTGTAAGACCCTACTAAAACCCAGTCTTTAAACTCTGCTCTCTGTAACAGTTCTTCTGCATAATAGTTTCCAACCTCTGCTCTCTGTAACAGAAATTTTGCAACCCAGTCTCGAAACTCTGCTCTCTGTAACAGGCCTTCAGAAACCCAGTCTACAACCTCTTCTCTCTGAAATGATTTTTCTCCACCCCAGTCTCCAACCTCTGCTCTCGGCAACAGCCAACAGCTCTTCTGCACCACAGTCACCAATCTCTGCTCTCTGTAAGATCTTTATGCACTCCAGTCTCCAACCTCTGCTCTCTGTAACAATCCTTCTGTGCTCCAGTCTTCAACATCTGCTCTCTTCAACAGTTCTTCTGCACTTGAGTCTGAAAACTCTGCTCTCTGCAAGGACCCTTCTGCACCCCAGTCTCCTACCTCTGCTCTCTCTAACAGTCCTGCTGGACCTGAGTCTCACAAGTCTTCTCTCTCTAAGATCCTTCTGCAACTTAGTCTTTAAACTCTGCACTCTGTAACAGTCCTGCTGCACAACAGTATTCAAAATCTGCTCTTTGTAAAAGGACTTCTACAACCCAGTCTTCAACCTCTGCTCTCTGTAACAGGCCTTCTGCACCCCAGTCTCCAACCTCTTCTCTATGCAATGATTCTTTTCCAACCCAGTCTCAACCATCTGCTCTATGCCACAGTCCTTTTGCACCCCAGTCTCCAAACTCTGCTCTCTGTAAGATCCATCTGAACCCAAGTCTCCATGCTCTGTTCTCTGTAACAGTCCTTCTGCACACCAGTCTCTATCATCTGCTCTCTGAAACAGTCCTTCTGCAACTCAGTCTGAAAACTCTGCTCTCTGCAATGATCCTTTTGCACCTCAGCCTCCTACGTCTGCTCTCTGTAAGACCCTTCTGCAACCCAGTCTCCAAACTCAGCTCTCTGTAACAGTTCTTCTGCACAGCAGTTTCCAACCTCAAATCTCTGTAACAGGAATTATGCAACCTAGTCTCGAAGCTATGCTCTTTGTAACAGTCCTTCTGCACCCCAGATTCCAACCTCTGCTCTAGGCAACAGATCTTCTGCACCCCAGTCTCCAACCTCTGCTCTCTGTAACCATTTTTCTGCACCCCAGTCTTCTACTACTGCTCTCTTTAATATTCCTTCTGCACCTCAGTCTCCAACCTCTGCTGTCTGCAAAGGTCCTTCTGCACACCTGTCTCCAACCTCTGCTCTCTGCAACAGTCCTTCTGCACCCCAGTTTCCAAACTCTTCTCTCTGCAACAATTCTTCTCCATCCCAGTCTCCAACCTCTGCTCTCTGAAACAGTCTTTCTGCACCTCAGTCTCTAAACTCTGCTCTCTTTAACAGTCCTTCTTTAACCTAGTCTCCAACATCTGCTCTCTTTAAGAGTCCTTCTGCACCCCAGTATCCACCCTCTGCTTTCTGTATCAGTCCTTCTGCACCCCAGTCTCCAACCACTGCTCTCTGCACCAGTCTTTCTGCACCCTAGTTAGCAACATCTTATCTCTGCAACAATCATTCGGCACCCCAGACTCCAACCACTGCTCTCTGTAAAAGACATTTTGTACTGTAGTCCAACCTCTGCTCTCTGTAACCTTCTTTCTTCACCAAAAACTCCAATCTCTGCTTTCTCTATCAGTCCTTCTGCACCCCAGTCTCCAAACTCTGCTCTCTGTAAGAGTCCTACTGCACATCAGTGTCCAAACTCTTCTCTCTGTAAGATTCTACTGCACCCCAGTATCCAAACTCTGCTCTCTGTATCATGCCTTCTCTACCCCAGTCTCCAACCTATGCTTTCTGCAATGGTCGAGCTGCACCCCAGTCTCAAACCTTTGTCCTCTGCAACAGTTTTACTGCTCCCCAGTCTCCAACCTCTGCTCTCTGTAACAGTCCTTCTGTACCGCAGTCTCAAAACTCTGCTCTCTGTAAGATTATTCTGAAAACCATTCTCCAAACTCTGCTTTCTGTAACAGTACTTCTGAACCCAGACTCCAAACTCTTCTCTCTGTAACAGTCCTTCTGCACCCAACTCTCCAACCTCTGCTCTCTGTAACAGTCCTTCGGCATCCCCAGTCTCCACCCTCTGCTCTCTGTAACGATCATTCTGCACCCAAGTCTCCAACGTCTGCTCTCTGCAAAAATCCTTCTTCACCCAAGTCTCCAAACTATTTTCACTGGAAGATTTTTCTGCAGCCCAGTTTCCAAATTCTTCTCTCTGTAACAGTACTTCTGCACCTCAGACTCCAACCTCTGCTCTCTGCAACAGTCCTACTGCGCCCCAATCTCTAACCTATGCTATCTGCATCAGTCCTTCTGCACCTCAGTGTCCAAACTCTGCTCTCTGTATGATCATTCTAAAACCCAGTCTCCAACCTCTGCTATCTGAAATGGTCCTTCTGCACCCCACTCTCCAAACTCTGTTCTCCACAACAGTTATTCTTCACCCCAGTCTCCAACCTTTGCTCCCTGTAACAGTTCTTCTGTACCACAGTATCCAACCTCTGTTCTCTGTAAGGGTCCTTCTGTACCTCAGTCTGCAACTTCTGCTCTCTGCAAGAGTCCTCCTGCACCCCAGTTTTCAACCTCTGCTCGCTGCAACAGACCTTCTGCAGCCCAATCTCCGAAATCTGTTCTCTGCAATATTCCTTTTCCACCCCAATCTCCAAACTCTGCTCTCTGTAACAGTCCTTCTGTACTGCTGTCTCCAACGTCTATTCTCTGTAATGGTCCTTCTGCACCCCAGTCTCCAAAGTCTGCTTTCTATATCAGTCCTTCTGCACCCCGGTCTCTAAACTATGCTCTCTGCAACAGTCCTACTGCGGCCCAATCTCCATCCTCTGCTATCTGCAACAGTCCTTCTGCACCTCAGTGTTCAAACTCTCCACTTTGTATGTTACTTCTGAAATCCAGTTTCCAACCTCTGCTATATGCAATGGTCCTTCTGCACCGAAGTCTCCAACCTCTGTTCTCTAAAACAGTTATTCTGCACCCCAGTCTCCAAACTCTGCTCTGTGTAACAGTCTTCTTTACCACAGTCTCCAATCTCTGTTCTCTGTAAGGGTCCTTCTGCACCCCAGTCTCCAACCTCTGTTTCAGTATCAGTCCTTCAGCACCATATTCTCCAAACTCTGCTCTCTGTAACAGTCCTTATGCACCTCAGTCTGCAACCCATGCTCTCTGCAATAGTCTTTCTGCACCCCAGTCTACAAACTCTGTTCTCTTCAACAGTCCTTTTGCACCCCAGTCTCTAACATCTGCTCTCTGCAACAGTCCTTCTCCACCTCAGTCTCAAACTTTGCTCTCTGCAACAGTCCTTCTGCACTCCAGTCACCAATCTCTGCTTTCTGTATCAGTCCTTCTGCACCCTAGTCTCCAACCTCTGCTCTCTGTAACAGTATTTCTGCACCTCAGTCTCTATAACAGTCCTTCTGCACCTAAGTCTCAAACCTCAGGCTCTCTTAAACAGTCCTTCTGCACATCAGTCTGAAAACTCTGCTCTCAGCAACGATCTTTCTGCACCTCAGTCTCCAACCTATGCTCTCTGTAACAGTCCTTATGTACCTCAGTCTCCAAACTCTGCTCTCCGTAAGATCCTTTTGCAACCCAGTAATTAAACTCTGCTCTCTGTAACTGTCCTTCTGTACCCCAGTCTCCAAGCACTGCTCTCTGTAATGGGACTTCTGCACCCCAATCTCTAACCTCTGCTCTCTGCAAGGGTCCTTCTGCACCTCAGTCTCTAACCTCTGCTCTCTGTAACATCCTCCTGCAACCCAGTATTAAAACTCTGCTCTCTGTAGCAGTCCTTCTGCACACCAGTCTCCAAACTCTACTCTCTGTAACAGGCCTTCTGCACCACAGTCTCCAACCTATGCTCGCTGTAAGATCCTTCTGCACACCTGTCTTCAACCTCTGCTCTCTGTAACACTCCTCTGTACCACAGTCTCCAACTTCTGCTCTCTGTAAGGGTCCTTCTGCACCTCAGTTTCAGACTTCTGCTCTCTGCAACACTCCTTCTGCACCCCAGTCTCCTAACTTTGCTCTCTTCAAAAGTTTATCTGCACCTCAGTCTTTAACCTGGGCTCTCTGTAGCTGTCCTTCTTCACTCCAGTCTCCAAATTCTGCTCTCTGTAACAGGCCTTCTGCACCCCAGTATCCAACGTCTGCTCTCTGCAACCATCCTTCTGCACTCCAGTCTCTAACCTCTGCTCTCTGCAACAGTCTTTGTGCAACCCAGTCTACAATATCTGCTCTCTTCAACAGTTCTTCTGTACCTCAGTTTGAAAACTCTGCTCTCCGCAATAATCCTTCTGCACCCCAGTCTCCAAACTCTGCTCTCTATAACAGTCCTTCTGCACCTCAGTCTCCTACCTTTGCTCTCTGCAACATTCCTTCTGCTCCCCAGTATCAAACCTGTTCTTTCTGTAAAAGTCCATCTGCACCCCAGTCTCCAACCTCTTCTCTTTGTAACGATCCTTCTGCACCTCAGTCTCGAACCTTCACTCTATGTAACAGTCCTTCTGCACCTCAGTCTCCAAACTCTTTTCTCTGTGAGATCTTTCTGAAACTCAGTCTCTAAAGTCTGCCCTCTGAAACAGTCCTTCTGCACCCCAGTCTTTAATCTGCTCTCTGCAACAGTCCTTCTGCACCTCAGTCTCCAAACTCTGCTTTCTGCAACAGTCCTTCTGCACCCAAGTCTCCAAACTCTGCTCTCCGCAACATTCCTTCTGCACCCCATTCTCCAACCTGTACTCCCTGTAAAAGTCCTTCTGCACCCCAGTCTCCAAACTCTTCTCTCTGTAACGATTCTTCTGCACCCCAGTCTTGAACATCTGCTCTCTGCAATGATCCTTCTGCATCTCAGTCTCCAACATCTGCTCTCTGCAACGATCCTTCTGCACCCCAGTCTGAAACCTCTGCTCGCTGCAACAGTACTTGTGAACCCCAGTCTCCAACATCTGCTTCCTGAAACAGTTGTACTGTACCTCAGTCTGAAAACTCTGCTCTCTGCCATAATCCATCTGCACCCCAGTGTCCAACCTCTGCTCTCTGTAACAGTCCTTCTGTACCTCAGTCTCAAATCTATGCTCTATGCAACAGTACTTCTGCACACAAGTCTCCAACATCTGCTCTCTTAAACAGTCTTTCAGCAACTCAGTCTCCAACCTCTGCTCTCAGCAACAGTCATTCTACACCCCAGTCTCCATACTCTGCTCGCCCCAACGATCCTTCTGCACCCCAGTCTCAAATCTTCGTTCTCTACATCAGTTATTCTGCACCCCAGTCTCCAACCTCGGCTCTCTGTAACAGTCTATCTCTACCGCCGTCTCCAATCTCTGTTCTCTGTAAGGTCCTTATGCACCCCAGTATCGAACCTCTGCTTTCTGTATCAGTCGTTTGCACCACCTTCTCCAAACTCTTCCCTCACTAACAGTCCTTCTGCAACTCAGTCTGCAACCTCTGCTCTCTGCAACAGTCATTCTCCACCCCAGACTTCAACCTCTGCTCTCTGTAAGAGTCCATTTGTACTGCATTCTCCAACCTCTGCTCCCTGTAAGGGTACTTCTGCACCGGAGTCTCCAACCTCTGTTTTCTGTGTCAGTCCTTCTGTACCCCAGTTTTCAGCCTCTGCTCCGTGTAATTGTCCGTCTACACCTTAGTCTCCAACCTCTGCTCTCTGCTACACTCTTTCTGGACCCCAATATCCAACCGTTACTCTCTGCAACAGTCCCTTCTACATTACAGTCTGCTCTCTGCAACAGTCCTTCTGCACCTCAGTCTCCAACCTCTGCTCTCTGCATGGTCCTTCTACATTACCTCTGCTCTCTGCAACAGTCCTTCTGCACCTCAGTCTCCAACCTCTGCTCTCTGCATGGGTCCTTCTGCACCTCAGTCTCCAACCTCTGCTCTCTGTAACAGTGCTTCTGCAACTCAGTCTCCAAACTCTGCTCTCTGTAAGATCCTTCTGCAACCCAGTCTTTAAACTCTGCTCTCTGTAACAGTCCTTAATCACCCCAGTCTCCAAACTCTGCTCTCTGTAACAGGCCTTCTGCACCCCAGTCTCCAAACTCTGCTCCCTGTAACTATCCTTCTGCATCTCAGTCTCGAACCTCTGCTCTCTGCAACGATCCTTCTCTAACTCAGTCTTGAACTCTGCTCCCTGCAACGATCCTTCTGCACCCCAGTCTGAAACCTCTGCTAGCTGCAACAGTCCTTGTGAACCCCAGTCTCCAACATCTGCTTCCTGTAACAGTTCTTCTGTACCTCAGTCTGAAAACTCTGCTCTCTGCAATAATCCATCTGCACCCCAGTCTCAAAACTCTGCTCTCTGTAACAGTCCTTCTGTAATTCAGTCTCCAATCACTGCTCTCTGCAACAGTTCTTCTACACCCCAGTCTCCATACTCTGATCGCCCCAACGGTCCTTCTGGACGCCAATCTCCAAACTCTGTTCTCGACATTGGTTTTTTATGCACCGCAGACTCCAACCTCTACTTTTTGCAACAGTCCTTCTGTACCACAGTCTCCAACCTCTGTTCTCTGTAAGGGTCCTTATGCACCCCAGTATCCAAACTCTGCTTTCTGTATCAGTCGTTTTAAACCACAGTCTCTAAACTCTGCCCTCTGTAACCGTTCTTCTGCAACTCAGTCTTCAACATCTCCTCTCTGCAACAGTCCTTCTGCACCCCAGACTCAATCTTCTGCTATCTGCAACAGTCATTTTGCACCCCAGTCTCCAACATCTACTCTATGCAACAGTCATTCTCCACCCCGGTCTCCAACCTCTGCTCTCTGCAACAGTCCTTCTACACCCCAGTCTCCATACTCAGCTTCCACCAACGATCCTTCTGCACCCCAGTCTCCAACGTCTGTTCTCTGCAAAAGTCCTTCTACACCCTAGTCTCCAACCTCTGCTCTCTGCAACAGTCCTTCTACACCCAGTCTCCATACTCTGCTCACCCCAACAATCCATTAGCACCCCAGTCTCCAACCTCTACTTTCTATATCAGTTCTTTTGCACCCCAGTCTCCAACCTCTGCTCTCTGTAACAGTTCTTCTGTACGGCAGTCTCCAAACGCTGTTCTTTGTAAGGGTCCTTATGCACCCCAGTATCCAACCTCTGCTTTCTGTATCAGTCGTTTTGCACCACAATCTCATAACTCTGCCCTCTGTAACAGTCCTTCTGCAAATCAGTCTGCAACCTCTGCTCTCTGCAACAGTCCTTCTGCAACCCAGTCTCCATCCTCTGCTCTCTGCAACAGTCCTTTTGCACCCCAGTCTCCAAAATTTGCTCTCTGCAGAAGTCCTTCTCCACCCCAGTCTCCAACCCTCTGCTCTCTATAACAGTCCTTGTGTACTGCATTCTCCAACCTCTGCTCTCTGTAAGGGTACTTCCATACCCACGTCTCCAACCTCTGCTTTCTGTATCAGTCCTTCTGCACCCCAGTCTCCAACCTGTGCTCTTTTTAACTGTCCCTCTGCACCTTACTCTCAAACCTCTGCTCTCTGTTACAGTCCTAATAGACCCCAGTCTCCAAACTCCGCTCTCTGTAAGAATCCTCTGCACCTCAGTCTCCAACTTCTGGTCTCTGCAATGGTCCTTCTGCACCTGTGTCTCCAACCTCTACTCTCTGTAACTGTGCTTGTACACCTCAGTCTCCAACCTATGCTCTATGTAAGATCTTTTCTGCAACCCAGTCTCCAAACTCTGCTCTCTGTAACAGTTCTGCTGCACCTCACTCTCCAAACTATGCTCTCTGTAAGAGACCTTCTGCACTCAAGTCTCCAAACCCTGCTCTCTGTATCAGTCCTTCTGCACCCCAGTCTCCAACCTCTGCTCACTGCAATGATCCCTCTGCACCCCAGTCTTCACCCTCTGCTCGCTGCAACAGTCCTTGTGCACCCCATTCTCCAAAATCTGCTCTCTGCAACAGTTCTTCTGTACCTCAGTCTGAAAACTCTGCTCTCTGCCATAATCGTTCTGCACAAGAGTCTCCAACCTCTGCTATCTGTAACAGTCCTTCTGTACTTCAGTCTTCAACTTCTGCTCTGTATCAGTCCTGTACCCCTGTCTTCCATATCTGCTCTCTGTAACAGTCCTTCTTCACTTCAGTCTTAAACATCTGCTCTATGTAACAATCCTTCTGTACCCCAGTGTCCAACCTCTGCTCTCTGCAACGATCCTTCTGCAACCGAGTCTCCAACATCTCCTCTCTGTAACAGTCTTTCTGCACCCATGTCTCCAACATCTGATGTCTGCAACAGTCCTTCTGCACCTTATTCTGGAAACTCTGCTGTCTCCAACGATCCTTCTGCACCCCAGTCTCCAAACTCTGCTCTCTTTATCAGTCCTTCTGCACCCCATTTGCAAACCTCTGTTCTTTGTTACACTCCTTCTGCATCACAGTCTCCTACATCTGCACTCTGCAACAGTCCTTCAGTCTCCAACCTCTGGTATCTGCAACAGTCCTTATGCACCCCAGTCTCCAAACTCTGCTCTCTGAAACTATCTTTCTGTGCCTCAGTCTCCAACCTCTACTCTCTGTTACAGTCCCTCTGCACCTCACTCTTCAACATCTGCTCTCTGTAAGTTTCTTCTGCCACCGAGTCTCCAAAATCTGCCCTCTGTAACAGTCCTTCTGCACGCCTTCTCTAACTCTCCTCTCTGTAACAGGCCTTCTGCACCCAAGTCTCCAAATTCTGTTCTCTATAACAATCCTTCTGCACCCCAGTCTCCAACCTCTGCTCTCTGTAACAGTCCTGCTGCACCTCAGTCTACAATCTCTGCTCTTTGTAACATCCTTCTGCAACATTTCTAAAAACTCTGCTCTCTGAAACAGTCCTTCTGCACCTCAGTCTCCAAACTCTGTTCTTTGCAACACTCCTTCTGCACCCCAGTCTCCAAACTCTGCTTTCTGTATCAGTCCTTCTGCACCCCAGTCTACAACCTCTGCTCTCTGTAACAGTCTTTCTGCACCTCATATCCAAACTCTGCTATCTGCAACAGTCCTTATTCACCCCAGTCTACAACCTCTGGTGTCTGCAAAATTCCTTCTGCACCCCAGTCTGCAACGTGTGCTCTGTGTAACAGTGCTTCTGCATCCAAACTCCAACTCTGCTCTCTGCAATGATCCTTCTGTACCTCAGTCTTAAACCTCTGCTCTCTGCAACAGTCCTTCTGCACCCCAGTCTCCAAACTCTGTTCTCTATAACAGTCTTTCTCCACCTCAGTCGTCTACCTCTGCTCTCTAAAAGAGTCCTTCTGCACCCCAGTCTCCAACATCTGCTCTCTAAACAGTCCTTCTGCACCCCAGTCTCCAACATCTGCTCTCTGCAACAGTCCTTCTGCACCTCAGTGTCCAAACTCTGCTCTCTGCAACGATCCTTCAGAATCCCAGTCTCCAACGTCTGCTCTCTGAAAGATCCTTCTGACCGCAGTTTCCAAACTCTGATCTCTGTAATATTCCTTCTCCTCGCCAGTCTCAAAACTCTGCTTTCTGCAAAGGTCCTGCTGCACCCCAGTCTCCAACGTCTGTACTCTGCAACACTCCTTCTGCTCCCCAGTCTCCAAATTCTGCTCTCTGTAACAGTCCTTCTCTACTGCAGTCTCCAAACTCTGCTCTATGTAAAGGTGCTTTTGCAAGCCAGTCTCCAACCTCTGCTTTCTTTGTCCGTCCATCTGTACCTCAGTCTCCAACCTCTGCTCTCTGCAAAAGTCCTTCTGCACCCCATTCTCCATCTTTTTCTCCCTGCAACAGTCCTTCTGAACAACAGTTTCCAACATCTGCTCTCTGAAAAAGTTTTTGGGTACCCTAGTACCCAACCTCTGCTCTGTGCAACAGTCCTTCTGTAGTGCAGTCTCCAACTTTTTCTCTCTGCAACGAAACTTCTACACCCTAGTCTCCAACATCTGCTCTCTGCAAAAGTCCTTCTGCACCTCAATCTGAAAATTTTGCTCTCTGCTACAATCCTTCTGCACCCCAGACTTCAACATCTCCTATCTGTAACAGTCTTTCTGCACCTCAGTTTCCAAACTCTGCTCAATGTAAGATCCTTCTGCAACACAGACTCCAAAATTTGCTCCCCTTAACAGTCCTTCTGCACCTCAGGCTTTAACCTCTGCTCTCTATAACAGTCGAACTACACCTCAGTCTGAAACCTCTTCTCTTTGCAGGATCCATCTGAATCCCAGTCTCCAGACACTGCTCTCTGTAACAGTCCTCCTGCACCACAGCCTCCAAAATCTGCTGTTTGTAAGATCCTTCTGCCACTCAGTCCCTAACTTGCTCTCTATAACAGTCCTTCTCCACCCCAGTCTTCAACCTCTGCTCTCTGTAACAGGCCTTCTGCACCCCAGTCTCCAACCTCTTCTCTCTGCAACGATCATTTTACACCTCAGTCTCCAAAATCCGCTCTCTGTAAGATCCTTCTGCAACCCAGTCTCCAAACTCTGCACTCTCTAACTGACCTTCTGCACCCCTTCTTTGAACTCTCCTCTTTGAAACACGCCTTCTGCACCCAAGTCTCCAAATTCTTTTCTCTACAACAGGCCTTCTGCACCCCAGTCTCCAACGTCTGCTCTCTGCAACAGTCCTTCTGCACCCCAGTCTCCAACCTGTGGTCTCTGTAACAGTCCTTCTGCACCTCAGTCTTAAAACGCTGTTCTCTGCTACGATCTTTTTGAACCTCAGTCTCCAACCTCTACTCTCTGTAACAGTCCTTCTGCATCTGGGTCCCCAACATCTGCTCTCTGTTAGATCCTTCTTCAACCCAGTCTCTAAACTCTGTGATCTGTAGCAGTTTTTCTGGAGCCCTTCTCCACACTCTGCTCTCCATAACAGGCGTTCTGCACCCCAGTCTCCAACCTCTGCTCTCTGTAACACTCTTTTTGCACCTCAGTCTCCAACCTCTGCTCTCTGCAACGATCATTCTGCACCCTAGTCTCCAACGTCTTCTCTCCTAAACAGTCCTTCTGAAACTCTGTCTCCAAATTCTACTCCCTGCAACAGTCCTTCTTCACCCAAGTCTCCAACCTCTGCTCTCTGCAACAGTCTTTCTGCAACCCAGTCTTCAACCTCTGCTCTGTGTAAAAGTTTTTTCTGCACCCCAGTCTCCAACTCTGCTCTCTGTAATAATTCTTCTGCACCCCAGTCTCCAACCTCTGCTCTCTGTAACAGTCCTTCTGCCCCATATACTCCAACCTCTGCTCTCTGTTACAGTCTTTATATACCGCAGTCTGCAAACTCTGCTCTCTATAATGGTCATTCTGTACTCCAATTTCCAACGTCTACTTTCTGTGACAGTCCTTCTGCACCTCAGTCTGAAACCTCTGCTCTTTACACTATCCTTCTGCACCCCAGTCTCCAATCACTGCTCTCTGTAACATTCGTCCTGCACCACAGTAACCAACCATTGCTCTCTGTAAGATCCTACTACAACCCAGCCTCCAAAGTCTGCTCTCTATAACAGTCCTTCTGCCACCCTGTCTCCAACCTCTGCTCTCTATAGCAGGCTTTATGCACCCCAGTCTCCAAACTCTGCCCTCTGAAAAAGTCCTTCTGCACGCCAGTCTGCAACCTCTGCCCTTTGTAACGGTCCTTCTGCACCCCAGTCTCACACCTCTGTTTTCTGTATCATAATTTTTTACCCCAGTCTCAAACGTCTTCTTTGTGTAACAGTCCTTCTGCATCTCAGTCTCCAACGTCTGCTCTCTGCAACAGTTCTTCTGCACCCCAGTCTCCAACCTCTGCTTTCTGCAACAATCCTTCTGCACCCCAGTCTCCAACTTGTGCTTTGTGTAACAGTCCTTCTGCATCGCAGTCTCCCACCATTTCTCTCTGTAACAATCCTTCTGCAGCCCAGTCTCCACCTCTGCTCTCTTCAAGGATTCTTCTGCAACTTAGTCTCCAACTTCTGCTATCTTTAACGATCCTTCTGCACTCGAGTCTCCAACCTCTGCTCTCTGTAACTGTTTTTCTGCACCTAAGACTCCAAACTCTGCTCTCTGCAAACGTCTTTCTGCACCCTTGTCTCCAACCTCTGCTCTCTGCAACGATCCTTATGCACCACAGTCTCCAAAATCTACTCTCTGCAACAGTCTTTCTGCATCCCAGTCTCCAAAGTCTTCTCTCCTTAACACTCCTTCTGCACTGCAGTCTCCAACCTCTGTTCTTTGTAAGGTCGTTCTGCACCCCAGTTTCCAAACTCTGCTCTCTGTATCATTCCTTCACCAACTCAGTCTAAAACCTCTGCTTTCTTCAATGGTCCTGCTGCAACCCAGGCTCCAACATCTGTTCTCTGCAACAGTCTTTCTACTCCCCAGTCTCAAGCCTCTGCTCTCTGTAACAGTCTTTGTGTACCGCAGTCTCCAACATCTGCTCTCTGTAACGGTCCTTCTGCACCCCAGTCTCAAACCTCTGCTTTCTGTATAAGTTTTTCTGAACCATGGGTTCCAACCTCTGCTCTCTGTAACAGTACTTTTGCACCTCTGTCTCAAACCTCTGAACTCTGAAACCTGACTTCTGCACCCCATTCTCTAACCTCTGCTCTATGCAACAGTCCTTCTGTACTACAGTCTCCAACCTCTGCTCACTGTACCGGTTGTTCTGTACCCCAGTCTAAACCTCTGCGTTCTGTATCAGTAATTCTGCACCCCAGTCTCAAAACTTTTATCTCTGTAACATTCTTTCTGCACCTCAGTCTCCAACCTCTGCTCTCTGCAACAGTTCTTCTGAAGCCCAGGCTCCAACATCTGCACTCTGAAACAGTTCTTCTAAAAACCATTCTCCAACCTCTGCTCTCTGTAACAGTCCTCGTGTATTGCAGTCTCTGAACTCTGCTCTCTGCAAAGGTCTTTCTGCACCCCAGTCTCCGACCTCTGCTTTCTGTATCAGTCCTTCTGCACCCCAGTCTCCAACCTCTGCTCTCTGTAACAGTCCTAATGCACCTCAGTCTCCAAATTCTGCTCTCTGCAAGAGTCCTTCTGCACCTAAGTCTCCAACACCTGCTCCTTGCAACAGTCCTTCTTCACCACATTCTCCAACCTCTGCTATCTGCAACAGTCCTTCTACACCCCAGTCTCCAACTTCTGCTCTCTGTAACAATCCTTCTGCACCTCTGTCTCTACCTCTGCTCTCTGCAATGTTTCTTCTGCAATTCAGTCTGCAACCTCTTCTCTCTGTAACAGTCCAACTGCACCTCAGTCTCCAACCTCTGCTCTCTGTATGAAACTTCTGTAACCCAGTCAACAAACTCTGCCCTCTGTAACAGTCGTTCTGCATCCCCTCACCAAACTCTGCTCTCTGTAACAGTCCTTCTGCACAGCAGTCTCCAACCTCTGTTCTCTGTAAAAGTCCTTCTGCACCCCAGTCTCAAACCTATGCTCTCTACATAGATGCTTCTGCACCCCAGTCTCCAACCTCTGTAATCTCCAACAGTCCTTCTGCACCTCAGTCTAAAAAGTCTGCTCTCGGTAACAGTCCTGTTCCACCTAAGTCTCCAAACTCTGCTCTTTGTAAGATCCTGCTGAAACCCTGTCTCCAAACTCTGCTCTCTGTAACAGTCCTTCTGCACCCCAGTCTCCAACCTCTGTTCTCTGTAACAGTCCTTCTGCAACTCAGTCTCCAAACTCTGCTCTCTGTAAAATTCCTTCTCTACTCTGTCTCCAACCTCTGCTTTCTGCAACGGTCTTTCTGCACGACAGTTTCCAACCTCTGTTCTCGGAAACAGTCCTTCTGATCCCCATTCTACAAACTCTTCTCTGGGTATCATTTCTTCTGCACCTCAGTCTCCAACCTCTGATTTATGTAAGATCTTTCTGCAACCCAGTCTCCAAACTTTTCTCTGAAACTGTCCTTCTGCACCCCAGTCTCAAAGCTCTGTTATGTGCAATAGTTTGTCTGCACCGCAGTCTCCATCCTCTGCTCTCTGAAAGATCCTTCTGTACCACAGTCTCCAAACTCTGATCTCCGTAACAGTCCTTCTTCACCCCAATCTCCAACCTCTGCTCACTGTAACAATCCTTCTGAACCTCAGGCTCCAACCTCTGCTTTGTGGAAAAATCCTTCTGAAACCCAGTCTCCAACCATTGCTCTCATAAACATTTCTTCTGCACCTCAGTCTCCAAACTCTGCTCTATGTAAGATCCTTCTGCCACCCAGTCTCCAAACTCTGCTCTCTGTAACAGTCCTTTTGCACCCCAGTATCCAACCTCTGCTCTGAGCAACAGTTCGTCTGCACCCGACTCTCCACATTCTGCTCTCTGTATGATTCTTCTGCACCTTAATCTCAAAACTCTGATGGCTGTAACAGTTCTTCTTCACCCCAGTCTCAAACCTCTGCTCTCTGTAACAATCCTTCTGCACCCGAGTCTCCACCTTCTGCTCTCTGCAACAGTTTTTCTGCACCCCAGTCTTTAACATCTACTCTCTGAAACAGTCCTTCTGCATCCCATTCTCCAACCTCTGCTCTCTGCAACAGTCCTTCTGTACCCTGGTCTCCAACCTCTGCTCTTTATAAGGTTAATTTTCGACCCATGTCTCCAACCTCTGCTTTCTGTATCAGTCCTTTTGCACTCCAGTCTCCAACCTCTGCTCTCTGTAACAGTCCTTCTGCATCCCAGTCTCCAAAATCTGCTCTCTATAACAGTCCTTCTGCACCCCAGTCTCCAAACTGTGCACTCTGCAACAGTCTATCTACACTCTAGTCTTCAACCTCTGCTCTGTGTAAGAGTCCTTCTGCAACCCAGTTTCCAAACTCTGATCTCTGCTACGATCCTTCTGCATCCCAGTCTCCAACATCTGCTCTCTGCAACCGTCTTTCTGCACCCAAGTCTCCAACCTCAGCGCTCTGCAATGATCCTTCTGTACAACAGTCTCAAACCTCTGCTCTCTGCAATAATCCTACTGCAATCCAGTAGCCAACCTCTGCTCTCTGTAACAATCCTTCTGCACCACAGTCTCCTAACTCTGCTCTACGTAATATTCTTCTGCAACCCAGTCTCTAAACTCTGCTCTTTGTAACAGCCCTTCTGTACCCAGTCTCCAAACTCTGCTCTTTGTAACAGGCCTTCTGCACACCAGTCTCCAAACTCTGCTCTCTGTATCAGTCCTTCTTCACCCCAGTCTCCAAACTCTGCTCTTTTTTAACATTTTTTCTGCATCTCAGTCTCCTACCACTGCTCTCTGCAATAGTTCTTCTGCACACCAGTCTACAAAATCTGCACTCTGAAACAGTTCTTCTCCACTCCAGTCTCCAACCTCTGCTCTCTATGAACGTCCTCCTGTATTGCAGTCTTCAAACTGTGCTCTTTGTAATGGTCTTTCTGCACCTCAGTTTCCAACTTCTGATTTCTGTATCAGTCCTTCTGCACACCAGTCTCCAACCTCTGCTATCTGCAACAGTCCTTCTGCACCGCAGTCTCCAAATTCTACTCTCTGCAAAAGTCCTTCTACACCCAAGTCTCCAACACCTGATCCCTGCAACAGTCCTTCTGCACCCCAGTCTCAAAACTCTGGTCACTTTAACAGTCCTTCTGCACCTCCGTCTCCAAATTCTGCTCTCTGCAACAGTCCTTCTGCACCCAAGTCTCCAACCTCTGCTCTCTGCAACAGTCCTTCTACACCCCAGTCTTCAACCTCTGCTCTGTGTAACAGTCCTTCTGCAAACCAGTCTCCAACCTCTGCTCATTGTAACAGTCCTTCTGCACCATATTCTCCAACCTCTGCTCTCTGTTACAGTCTTTGTATACCGCAGTCTCCAAACTCTGCTCTCTGTAACGGTCCCTCTGCACCCCAATTTCTAACCTCTGCTTTCTGTAACAATCCTTCTGTACCTCAGTCACCAAACTCTGCTCTCTGTAACCATCCTTCTGCACCTCAGTCTCCAAACTCTGCTCTCTGTAACAGTACTTCTGTGCCTCAGTCTTAAACCTCTGCTCTCTGCACCATCCTTCTGCACCTCAGTCTCCAACCACTACTCTCTGTAACTGTCGTCCTGCACCTCAGTAACCAAACTCTGCTCTCTGTAAGATCCTTCTGTAACCCAGCCTGAAAACTCTGCTCGCTATAACAGTCCTTCTGCAATCCAGCCTCAAAACTCTGCTCTCTATAACAGTCCTTCTGCAACCCAGTCTCCAAACTCTGCTCTCTGTGCAGGACTTTGCCACCCCAGTCTCCAAACTCTGCTCTCTGAAACAGTTCTTCTGCACACCAGTCTCAAACCCCTGCTCTCTGTAACGGTCCTTCTGCATCCCACTCTCCCACCTCAGCTTTCTTTATCATAATTTTTTCACCCCAGTATCCAACGTCTTCTCTGTGTAACTGTCCTTCTGCATCTCAGTTTCCTAACTCTGCTCTCTGCAACAGTCTTTCTGCACCCCAGTCTCCAACCTCTGCTTTCTGCAACATTTCTTATGCACCCTAGTATCCAACCTGTTCTCTCTGTAACAGTCCTTCTGCACCGAAGTCTCCCACATCTGCTCTCTGTAACAATCTTTCTTCAGCCCAGTCTCTACCTCTGCTCTCTGCAACCATTCTTCTGCAACTAATTCTCCAACTTCTGCTCTCTTCAACGATCCTCTGCACCCCAGACTCCAACCTCTGCTCTCTGTAACAGTTTTTCTGCACCCCAGTTTCCAACATCTGCTCTCTGCAACGATCCTTCTGCACCCCAGTCTCCAACGTCTCCTCTCCTTAACACTCTTTCTGCACCCCAGTTTTCAACATCTGTTCTCTGTAAGTTCCTTCTGCACCCCAGTTTCCAAACTCTACTCTCTGTAACATTCCTTCTCCAATCCAGTCTCCAACCTCTGCTTTCTTCAACGGTCCTGCTGCAACCCAGTCTCCAAACTCTGTTCTCTGAAACTGTCCTTCTGCTACTCAATTTCCAATCTCTACTCTCTGTAACAGTCCATCTGTACCGCAGTCTCAAACTTCTGCACTCTGTAATGGTCTTTCTGCACCCTAATCTCCAACCTCTACTTTCTGTATCAGTCTTTCTGCACCACAGTCTCCTAACTCTGCTCTCTCTTACAGTCCTTCTGCACCTCAGTCTCCAAACTCTGCTTTCTGTAAGATCCTTCTGCAACCAAGTCTCCAAACTCTGCTCTCCATAACAGTCCTTCTGCACACCTGACTCCAACCTCTGATCTCTGCAACGATCCTTCTTCACCCCAGTCTCCAACCTCTGCTCTCTGAAACAGTCATTCTGCACCCCAGTCTCCAAAATCGGCTCTATGCAACAGTCCTTCTGCACCTAAGTCTCAAATCTCTCTTCTCTGCAACGACCGCCCTGCACCCCAGTCTCCTTCCTCTGCTCTCTGTAACAGTCCTTCTGAACCTCAGTCTCCTACATCTGCTCTCTGTAAGATCCTTCTGCAACTAAGTCTCCAAACTATGCTCTCTGTAACAGTCCTTCTTCACAACAGTCTCCAACCTCTACACTCTGTAACAGGCCTTCTGCACCCCAGTGTCCAACCTCTGCTATCTTCAACAGTCTTCTAAACCCCAGTCTCCAAACTCTCCTCTCTGCAACAGTCCTTCTGCACCCCAGTCTTCAACTTCTGTTCTCTGTAACAATCCTTCTGCACCTCAGTCCCCAAACTCTGACCTCTGCAATAGTGCTTCTGCACCCCAGTCTCTAACCTCTGCTGTCTGAAACCATCCTTTTGCACACTTGTCTCCAACCTCTGCTCTCTGCAAAAGTCCTTCTGAACCCCAGTCTCCAACCTCTGCTGTCTGCAAAATTCCTTCTGCACCCCAGTCTGCAATGTGTGCTGTGTGTAACAGTCCTTCTGCAGCCAAGTGTCCACCTCAGCTCTCTGCAATAATCCTTCTGTACCTCATTCTTAAAACTCTGCTCTCTGCAACAGTCCTTCTGCACCCCAGTCTCCAAAATCTGTTCTGTGTAACAGTCCTTCTCCACCTCAGTCTTCAACCTCTGCTATCTGCAAGAGTCCTTCTGCACCCCAGTCTCCAACATCTGCTCTCTAAACAGTCCTTCTGCACTTCAGTCTCCAAAATCTGCTCTCTGCAACAGTCCTTCTGAACTCCAGTGTCCAAACTCTTCTGTCTGCAACGATCCTTCTGCACCCCAGTCTCCAACCTCTGCTCTCTGAAAGATCCTTCTGACCCCAATTTTCAAACTCTGCTCTCTGTAATATTCCTTCTCCATGCCAGTCTCCAACCTCTGCTTTCTGCAACGGTCCTGCTGCACCCCAGTCTCCAACCTCTGTACTCTGCAACACTCCTTATGCTCCCTAGTTTCCATACCCTGCTCTCTGTAACAGTCCTTCTGTACTGCAGTCTCCAAACTCTGCTCTCTATAAAGGTCCTTTTGCACGCCAGTCTCCAAACTCTGCTTTCTTTGTCCGTCTATTTGTACCTCAGTCTCCAATCTCTGCTCTCTGCAACAGTCCTTCTGCAACCCCTTCTCCAACTTCTGCTCTCTACAACATTCCTTTGAACAACAGTATCCAACTTCTGCTCTCTGCAACAGACCTTGTGCACCCCAGTCTCCAACATCTGCTCTCTGCAATAGTCCTTCTGCACCTCAGTCTTAAAATTTTGCTTTCTGCAACAATCTTTCTGCACCCCAGACTTCAACATCTGCTCTCTGTAACAGTCCTTCTCCACCTCAGTCTCCAAACTCGGTTCTCTGTAACAGTCAATCTACACCTCAGTCTGAAACCTCTTCTCTCTACAAGATCCATCTGAACCCCAGTCTCCAAACGCTGCTCTCTGTAACAGTCCTCCTGCACCTCTGTCTCCAAACTCTGCTCTCTGTAAGATACTTCTGCCACGCAATCTCCTAACTTTGCTTTCTATAAAAGTCCTTCTGCACCGCAGTCTTCAACCTCTGCTCTACTTAACAGGCCTTCTGCACCCCAGTCTCCAAACTCTGCTCTCTGTAACAGGCCTTCTGAACCCCAGTCTCCAAACTCTTCTCTCTGCAACAATCATTCTACACCTCAGTCTCCAACATCTGCTCTCTTTAAGATCCTTCTGCAACCCAGTCTCCCAACTTGCCCTCTCAAACAGTCCTACTGCACCACTTCTCCCAACTCTCCTCTCTGTAACAGGCCTTTTGCACCCCAGTCTCCAAAGTCTTTTCTCTTCAACAAGCCTTCTGCACCCCAGTCTCAACCACTGCTGTCTGCAACAGTCCTTCTGAGCCCCAGTCTCCAACCTGTGGTCTCTGCAACAGTGCTTCTGCACCTCAGTCTTAAAACGCTGTTCTCTGCTACGATTTTTTTGCACCTCAGTCTTCAACCTCGACTCTCTGTAACAGTCCTTCTGCACCTGGGTCCCCAACATCTGCTCTCTGTTAGATCCTTCTTTAACCCAGTCTCCAAACTCTGTGATCTGTAACAGTCCTTCTGGAGGCCTTCTCCACACTCTGCTCTCCGTAACAGGCCTTCTGCACCCCAGTCTGTAAACTCTGCTCTCTGTAACAGTATTTTTGCACCTTAGTCTCCAACCTCTCCTCTCTGCAATGATTCTTTTGCACCCCAGTCTCCAACGTCTCCTCTTCTCTACAGTTCTTCTGCACCTCTGTCTCCAAATTCTGCTCTTGGCAACAGTCCTTCTTCACCCACGTCTCCAGCCTCTGCTCTCTGCAACAGTCCTTCTACACCCCAGTATTAAACCTCTGCTCTGTGTAACAGTCCTTCTGCACCCCAGTCTCCAACCTCTGCTCTCTTTAACAGTCCTTCTGCAACTTATTCTGAAATCTCTGCTCTCTGTTACAGTCATTCTATACCGCAGTCTCCAACCTCTGCTCTCTGTAACGGTCCCTCTGTACCCCAATTTCCAACCTCTGTTTCCGTAACAGTCCTTCTGCACCTCAGTCACCAAACTCTGCTCTCTGTAACAGTTTTTCTTCACCCCAGTCTCCAAACTCTGCTCTCTGAAACAGTCCTTCTGCACGCCAGTCTGCCACCTCTGCTCTCTGTATCGGTCTTTCTGCACCCTAGTCTCATACCTCTGCTTTCTGTATCATAATTCTTCCCCCCAGTTTCCAAAAATTGCTCTGTATAACAATCCTTCTGCATCTTAGTCGCCAAATTCTGCTCTCTGAAACAGTCCTTCTGCACCACAGTCTCCCACCTCTTCTCTCTGTAACGATACTTCTGCAGCCCATGCTCCACCACTGCTCTCTTCAACGGTTCTTCTGCAACTCAGTCTCCAACTTTTGCTCTTTTCAATGATCCTTCTGCACACCAGACTTCACCTCTGCTCTCTTTAAGTGTTTTTCTGCACCTCAGTCTCCAACCTCTGCTCTCTGCAACCTTTCTTCTGCACCCCTGTCTCCAACCTCTGCCCCCTGCTACAACACTTCTGCACCCCAGTCTCCAACATCTGCTCTCTGCAACAGTCCTTCTGCACCCCAGTCTCCAAAGTCTTCTCTCCTTAACACTCCTCTGCACCCCAGTCTCCAAACTCTGTTCTCTGTAAGGTCCTTCTGTACCCCAGTTTCTAAACTCTGCTCTCTGTTACATTCTTCTCCAACCCAGTCTACAACCTCTGCTTTCCTAAAGGGTCCTGCTGCAACCCAGTCTACAACATCTGTTCTCTGCAACATTCCTTCTACTTTCCAGTATCAAACCTCTGCTCTCTCTAACAATCCTTCTGTACAGTAGTCTTCAACCTCTGCTCTCTCTAACGGTCCTTCTGCACCCCAATCTCACACCTCTGCTTACTGTATAAGTACTTCTGAAACACGGATTCAGACCTCTGCTTTCTGTAACAGTCCTTCTGCACCTTTGTCTCCAACCTTTGAACTCTGTCACCTTACTTCTACACCCCATTCTCTAACCTCTGTTCTCTGTAACGGTTCTTCTGCACCCTAGTCTCAACCTCTGCATTCTGTATCAGTAATTCTGTACCCCAGTCTCCAACCTTTGCTCTCTGTAACATTCTTTCTGCACCTCAGTCTCCAACCTCTGCTCTCTGCGACAGTTCTTCTGAACCCGAGTCTCCAAACTCTTCTCTCAGCAAGAGTTCTTCTGAACCCCAGTCTCCAACATCTGCACTGTGAAACAGTTCTTCTATAAACCATTCTCCAACCTCTGCTCTTTGTTACAGTTTTCCTGTATGGCAGTCTACGAACTCTGCTCTCTGCAATGGTCCTTCTGCACCCCAGTCTCCAACCACTACTTTCTAGATCAGTCCTTCTGAACACCAGTCTCCAAACTCTGCTCTCTGTAACAGTTATTCTGCACCTCAGTCTCCAAATTCTGCTCTCTTCAACAGTCCTCTGCACCTTGCAACAGTCCTTCTTCACCTCATTCTCCCACCTCTGCAATTTGCAACAGTCCTTCTGCACCCCAGTCTCCAACCTCTTCTCTCTGTAACAATCCTTCTGCACCTCTGTCTCCACCTCAGCTCTCTGCAATGGTTCTTCTGCACCTCAGTCTCCAAACTCCACTCTGTGTAGCAGTCCTTCTGCACCTCAGTCTCCAACCTCTGCTCTCTGTAACATCCTTCTGCATCCCAGTCTCCAAACTCTACCCTCTGTAACAGTCGTTCTGCATCCTTTCACCAAACTCTGCTGTCTATAACAGGCCTTCTGCTCCTCAGTCTCCAACCTCTGTTCTCTTTAACAGTCCTTCTGCACCCCAGGCTCAAACCTCTGCTCTCTGCAAAGATACTTATGCACCCCAGTCTCCAACCTATGTAATCTCCAACAGTCCTTCTGCACCTCAGTCTGAAAACTCGGTTCTCGGCAATGATCCTTCTGCACCCCAGTCTCCAAACTCTGCTCTCTTAACAGTCTTGTTCCACCTCAGTCTCCAACCTCTGCTCTCAGTAAGATCCTTCTGCAACCCTGTCTTCAAACTCTTCTCTCTGTAACAGTCCTTCTGCACCCCAGTCTACAAATTCTGCTTTCTGCCACAGTCTTTCTTAACTTCAGTTTCCAAACTCTGCTCTCTGAAACAGTATTTCTGCACCCCAGTATCCAACTTCTGTTCTCTGTAACAATCTTTCTGGACCTCAGTTCCCAAACTCTGACCTCTGCAATGGTCCTATTGCACCCCAGTCTCTAGCCTCTGCTCTCTGCAATGATCCTTCTGCTCCCCAGTCTCCAACATCTGCTCTCTGCAACAGTCTTTGTGTACATCAGTCTGAAAACTCTAATCTCTGCAAGGATCCTTGTGCACCACAGTCTCTAAACTCTGCTTTCTGTAACAGTCCTTCTGCCACTCAGTCTCCAAACTCTGCTCTCTGTACCAGTCCTTCTGAACCCCAGTCTCAAACCTCTGCTTTCTGTAAGATCCTTCTACACCCCAGTTTCCAAACTCTGCTCTCTGTAACATTCCTTCTCCACCCCAGTCTCCAACCTCTGCTCTCTGCAACGGTCCTTCTGCACGACAGTCTCCAACCTCTGGTCTCGGCAACAGTCCTTCTGCACCCCAGTATGCAAATTCTGCTCTGGGTATCATTTCTTCTACACCTCAGTCTCCAACCTCTGCTTTAAGTAAGAACTTTCTGCAACAAAGTCTCGAAACTCTGTTCTCTGGAAGAGTCCTTATGCACCCCTGTCTCAAACCTCTGCTCTGTGCAACAGTTCATCTGCACCGCAGTCTCCTACCTCTGCACTCTGAAAGATCCTTCTGCCACCCCATCTCCAAACTCTGATCTCCGTAACAGTCCTTTTTCACCCCACTCTTCAACCTCTGCTCTCTGTAACAATTCTGTGCACCTCAGTCTCCAACATCTGCTCTCTGCAACGGTCCTTCTGCACCCCATTCTTCAACCTCTGTTGTCTGCAAGAGTCCTTCAGCATGTCTGTCTACAACCTCTGCTCCCTGCAAAAATCATTCTGCACCCCAGTCTCCAACCATTGCTCTCGGAAACATTTCTTCTGCACCTGAGTCTCCAACCTCTGCTCTATGTAATATACGTCTGCCACACAGTCTCCAATCTCTGCTCTCTGTAACAGTCCTTCTGCACCCCAGTCTCCAACCTCTGCTCTGTGCAACAGTTCCTCTGCACCCCAATCTCCAATCTCTGCTCTCTCTAAGATTCTTCTGCACCCCAATCTCCAAACTCTGATCTCTGTAACAGTCCTTTCTTACCCCAGTCTAAAACCTCTGCTCCCTGCAACAATTTTTCTGCGCCCCTGTCTCCAACTTCTGCTCTCTGCAACAGTTTTTCTGCACCCCAGTCTTTAACATCTACTCTCTGAAACAGTCCTACTGCATCCCATTCTCCCACCTCTGTACTCAGAAATAGTCCTTCTGTACCCTGGTCTCCAAACTCTTCTCTCTGTAAGTTTCATTCTCGACCCAATCTACAACCTCTTCTTTCTGTATCAGTCCTTCTGCTCCCCAGTCTCCAAACTCTGCTCTGTGTAACAGTCCTTCTGCATCTCAGTCTTTAACATCTGCTATCTGTAACAGTTCTTCTGCACCCCAGTCTCCAAACTCTGCTCTCTGTAGCAGTCCTTCTACACACCAGTCTTCAACCTCTGCTCTGTGTAACAGTCCTTCCTCAACCCAGATTTCAATCTCTGCTCTCTGCAAAAATCCATCTGCATCCCAGTCTCAAACATCTGCTCTCTGTATCAGTCCTTCTGCACCCAAGTCTCCAAACTCTTCTCTCTGCAACAATCCTACTGCACCCCAGTCGCCAACCTCTGCTCTCTGTAACAATCCTTCTGCACAACAGTCTCCAAACTCTGCTCTACGTAATATTCTTCTACAACCCAGTTTCCAATCTTTGCTCTCTGTAACGATCCTTCTGCATCCCTGTCTCCAACATCTGCTCTCTGCAACCGTCCTTCTGCACCCAAGTCTCCAACCTCTGCTCTCTGCAATAATCCTACTGCACCCCAGTCGTCAACCTCTGCTCTCTGTAACAATCCTTCTGCACCTCAGTCTCCAAACTCTGCTCTACGTAATATTCTTCTGCAACCCAGTCTATATACTCTGCTCTCTGTAACAGCCCTTCTGCACCCAGTCTCCAACCTCTGCTCTCTGT
>NW_027524263.1:0-34256 GCF_052094955.1 Ictidomys tridecemlineatus | reverse complement strand
ATTAAAGACACTTTCTCAGAACACTTACCTATCTTCCTGGGAGAATTTGGTGGAATCCATGGAGAAATAGAAAAAATACAAACATCTTATGTCTGTAGCCCTCTGGGTCTTTATGCTCTTAAACCAGTCTATACTTAGTCTTTAGCAATCCATTAACTATTTTTTATTTGAGTTTTTTTATAAATAAACTCCTATGTATCTAGTGGGTTCTCCCATAGTTAAAAAAATGCCTGAATTATTTTGGTTGCTTATGTCTCCCCCAGACTTCGGTTAGTTGTTTGCCTTATAATCTTCATCCCTAATAAAGTCAAGGAAAGTCATTAATTTGCATTTTCTTCTGCTCTTTTTGGTTATTATAATGATGAAAACAACATGCTTTCTAGCTATTTCAATAGATACTCAAGGTGAAATTTGAAGTCTATACACTTACTTTTCAAAAATATTTTGTAATTTCTACTTTAGTTAAATATGTAGTTATTCTGTTCAAAACAATCCCATTTTTAGCATATTTCTAAAGAAATTAATGCACAGTTCACAAGAATGCTTGTGTAAAAATTCATAATAACTCAAACAAATATTATGCCTTCAGCAGAAGGACAGAAGACAAATCACGGTTTATCATGCAGTGGAATAATTCAGTTACTTTAGAAACACAAATACTGGAACATTAATAACATTGACAAATCTAAAAAAAGTTTTCTGGGTGAAAAAAGCCAGATACAAAATATATACTGTATGTTTCCTTTAAATAAACTTCAAAAATTAGAAAAACAGCTATAATGGTCAAGTAATAATGGTGGTCTTTTTTTTTTTTGGAGCTCAGGGATGATATCAGTTGAAGCATGAAGGAATTTTTTAAAGTGATGGAAATGTTTTGTATCCTGATTTTTGGTAGTTCATATATATGTAAAATATTATAAACCTGTACACTTTAGGTCTGTGCATTCTTTGAGAACAAATTATAGTTCAATTTTTAAAAATAGCCTTATTTTAAAAATAAGTAATTAATGGGGAAGAGTGGTACCTGCCAGTAATCCCAGGTACTTGGGAGACAAAGGCAGGAGGATCATAAATTTGTAATTCTGCAAGGCCCCCTGCCCCATATAATTGAAAAGGCTGGGGATATAGCTTCATGGTAGAGTGCCACTGGGTTCAATTCCCAGTACTGCAGTAAGTAAGTAAGTAAGTAAGTAAGTAAGTAAGTAAGTAAGTAAGTAAGGATGTAAATTGATAAATAGAAGTTAAAGCATTTTTTCAAGATGATTTTTAACTCAGGATTTGATGGAACCACATCTAAATATTTTTATAGGTCTCTAAGAGGTTAAGTATTCTCTCCCATTTTTTTGCATTTCTCTACTTTTTTTTTCTTTTACCACAGTGATAGTCCAGGACATGTCACATTTTACAAGTGACATCCGTTGTTTCCTGAACACAATCTGTTTGAAGCAGTGAATGTGATTGGTGGGTGCATTCGGTCTGTATCACAGATACAAAGTCTTGCTCACCATGATGGATGGGAGTTTGCATGTGTGTGTGTGTGTGTGTGTGTGTGTGTGTGTGTGTGTGTTATTGGTTGTGGGATTGGTTTTGACTGAGAACACTGTCTTATAGTTAGTGGGATGGCAAGTTGGCATCTCAGGAAACATTGATGGCAGAAATCTCAAAGAATCTGCCATCTAAGGCTCAGCAAGCTCCGAAAACTTGGTTATTCTAATTGCTATAAATGGAAAGACCCTCACTATTGAGCTTCTCTGAGAGCTGCATCACACTGGGGCGGGAAGAGGGAGCCCATTACCATAGAGTAGTACCCTGTTTCTATGGAAACACCAGCTAGGCTTCAAGGGGCTGGTGGGATAGTACCAGTAGATGCTGCCAAGCCCTGGGTAATTCTGAGGAGCCTGCTACTTCAGGGGAGGTGGCAGGGTATCAGCCTATGGGGCCGGGACAAGGCTCTGTGAAGCTGTGTCAGGCCTGATTTCTAAGCAAGGTACTTGGCAATAGAAACCTCGGAAAACGTCCCACCACCCACCATGCCATGGGCCACCAGAGACCCCAGGTGTGTCTCTGGAAGCCAGGCTTGGGTATTAGCATAAACATCAATGATTGCAGAGTATTAAAAATAGGGGACCATAAATCTATTTCAGGTGAGTGCAGACTGAAAACAGGGACATCTGGAGGAAGATAGACTTGGTTTTAGAAAATCATCAGATCTCTAGGTCTAGAACATGCAGATAGACCCACTCATGGAATTGTGCGTGTGAGTCCAAAGAGCAGGAGTCGATAACTGTGAAACCTGGTTCCCCAGGTTTTAGACACACCTGTTTAGTTCAAAAGAGTGATCTGAGTGCTAAAACAAGATCAAAATGAAGTGGTCTGTATCTGAAGACATGCTTTGTTGAAGGTGGGAGAAAATCTCTGAAGCCCTCATGGAGAAGGATATGGAGAACTTTAAAGTCCTAGTTGAAGAGGACATGGTAAAGACAACAAATCAGTTTGGGCAGGCTGGCTAGCTGGTGGGATCACTCAGGAAAACAGGAATATGTGAGGAATACCAGATGTAGAGAAGGCTTTGGTGGATTTGATTTGAGTAATGTTGAATGTGAGTCATCTGTGGGATAATCACGTGGAAATGCCCTTCACAAACAGCCTAGAACTGCAGGTGTGGATTTTGGAGTCATTGTCTTGAACGCAACTGTTACAGCATAGGGTGAATATGAAATCCTTAAGGAGAATAGAGAAAGTAGAGAAGAAAATAGAGAAAGTAGGGATTCTTGTGATACTTTGTGTTCACGAAAATTGTAGTAAAAGTTTATCCAGAAATGACAAAAAACACCACACTATCTAGTTCAGTTTTAGGTATTGCTTTCTCTAAATAATTTCCCTAAACAAGAGGTTACCTTATTAGCATTGATTTAAAATAAATCAACTTTGAAATGGATCTGGAAGCTACATTTACTTGACATTTCTTACGTTCTCTTTTTTCTCTATCAACTACCTGGATGAACTTCAAGTCATTTAGAAATCAGTGACATGTACTTTCTTTTTTTTTCATTTTTTTTTATTGTTGGTCGTTCAAAACATTACACAGTTCTTAATACATCATCTTTCACAGTTTGATTCAAGTGGGTTATGAACTCCCAACTTTACCCCGTATACAAATTGCTATATCACAACAGTTACCCTTCCATTGATTGACATATTGCTTTTCTAGTGTCTGATGTATTCTGCTGTCAGTCCTATTCTCTACTATCCCCCCTCCCCTCCCCTCCCCTCCCCTTTTCTCTCTCTACCCCTTCTACCGTAAATCATTTCTTCCATTTGTATTATCTTGTCTTACCCCTCCAGTTTTCCCAGCACCATTTGTTGAAGATGCTATCCTTCCTCCATTGCATGCTTTTAGCCCCTTTATCAAATATAAGGTAGTTGTAGTTTTGTGGATTGGTTACTGTATCCTCTATTCTGTACCATTGGTCCACCCGCCTGTTTTGATACCAGTACCATGCTGTTTTTGTTACTATTGCTGTGTAGTATAATTTGAAGTCTGGTATCGCTATACCACCTGATTCACACTTTCTGCTTAGCATTGTTTTTGCTATTCTGGGTCTTTTATTATTCCATATGAATTTCATGATTCTTTTATCTATTTCTACAAGAAATGCCATTGGGATTTTGATTGGTATTGCATTGAACTTATAGAGAACTTTTGGTAATATCGCCATTTTGATGATGTTAGTTCTGCCTATCCATGAGCAGGGTATATTTCTCCATCTTCTAAGGTCTTCTTCTATGTCTTTCTTTAGGGTTCTGTAATTTTCATTATATAAATCTTCAACCTCTCTTTTTAGGTTGATTCCCAAGTATTATATTTTTTGGGGGGATACTGTGAATGGAGTAGTTGTCCTCATTTCCGTTTCAGAGGATTTGTCGCTGATATACAGGAACGCCTTTGATTTATGCGTGTTGATCTTATATCCTGCCACTTTGCTGAATTCATTTATTAGCTCTAGTAGCTTCTTTGTAGACCCTTTTGTGTCTGCTGGGTATAGGATCATATCATCTGCAAATAGTGATAATTTAAGTTCTTCTTTTCCTATTTTTATGCCTTTAATTTCTTTCGTCTGTCTAATTGCTCTGGCCAGTGTTTCAAGGACTATGTTGAACAGAAGTGGTGAGAGAGGGCATCCCTGTCTTGTACCAGATCTTAGAGGGAATGCCTTCAATTTTTCTCCATTCAGAATGATGCTGGCCTGTGGCTTATCATAGATTGCTTTTGCAATGTTGAGTTATGTTCCGGTTATCCCTAATTTTTCTAGAGTTTTGAACATAAAGGGATGCTGAACTTTGTCGAATGCTTTTTCTGCATCTATCGAGATGATCATATGGTTCTTATTTTTAAGTCTATTGATGTGGTGAATAACATTTATTGATTTCCATATATTGAACCAGCCTTGCATCCCAGGGATGAATCCTACTTGATCATGGTGTATAATTTTTTTGATATGTATTTGAATCCGATTCGCCAGAATTTTATTGAGGATTTTTGCGTCAAGTTTCATTAGAGATATTGGTCTGTAGTTTTCTTTCTTTGAAGTGTCTTTGTCTGGTTTCGGAATCAGGGTGATGTTGGCCTTGTAGAATGAATTTGGAAGTTCTCCCTCTTTTTCTATTTCCTGAAATAGCTTGAAAAGTATTGGTGTTGGTTCCTCTTTAAAGGTTTTGTAAAACTCTGATGTATACCCATCCGGTCCTGGGCTTTTCTTAGTTGGTAATCTTTTGATGGTTTCTTCTATTTCCTCTATTGTTATTGGTCTGTTTAGGTTGTCTATATCCTCCTGACTCAATCTGGCCAGATCATAAGACTTAAGGAATTTATCTATGCCTTCACTATCTTCTATTTTATTGGAGTATAAGGATTCAAAATAATTTCTGATTATCTTCTATATTTCTGAAGTGTCTGTTGTGATATTGCCTTTTTCATCCCGTATGTTAGTAATTTGAGTTCTCTCTCTTCTTCTCTTCGTTAGCCTGGCTAAGGGCCTGTCGATTTTTTTTATTTTTTCAAAGAACCAACTTTTGGTTTTGTCAATTTTTTCAATTGTTTCTTTTGTTTCAATTTCATTAATTTCAGCTCTGATTTTAATTATTTCTTGCCTTCTACTTCTTTTTCTGTTGTTTTGCTCTTCTTTTTCTAGGATTTTGAGATGAAGTAAGAGATCATTTATTTGTTGGTTTTTTCTTTTTTTGAGGAATGAATTCCAAGCAATGAATTTTCCTCTGAGAACTGCTTTCAATGTGTCCCATAGATTCCGATATGTTGTGTCTGTGTTTTCATTTACCTCTAGGAAGTTTTTAATTTCCTCCTTGATGTCTTCTAAAACCCATTGATCATTCAGCATCCTATTGTTCATTCTCCAAGTGATGCTTGATTATTCCTTCCTTCTTTTATCATTGATTTTCAGTTTTATTCCATTATGATCAGATAAGATGCATGGTATAATCTCTACCCATTTATATTGTCTAAGAGTTGCCCGGTGACATAATATGTGGTCTATTTTTGAGAAGGTTCCATGTGCTGCTGAGAAAAAGATATAACTACTTGATGTTGGGTGGTATAGTCTATATATGTCAATTAAGTCTAGGTTGTTAATTGTGTTATTGAGTTCTATAGATTCTTTATTTAACTTTTGTTTGTAAGATATGTCCAGTGGTGAGAGAGGTGTGTTGAAGTCTCCCATGATTATTGTATGTTGGTCTATTAGACTCTTGAACTTGAGAAGAGTTTGCTTGATGAACACAGTTGCACCATTATTTGGGGCATATATATTTATGATTGTTATGTCTTGTTGGTGTATGGTTCCCTTGAGCAGTATGAAGTGTCCTTCCTTATCCCTTTTAATTAACTTTGGCTTGAAATCTATTTTATTAGATATGATTATGGACACTCCTGCTTGTTTCCGCAGTCCATATGAGTGGTATGATTTTTTCCAACCTTTCACCTTCAGTCTATGAATATCTTTTTCTATCAGATGCGTCTCCTTTAGGCAGCATATTGTTGGGTCTTGTTTTGTGATCCATTCTACTAGCCTGTGTCTCTTAATTGATGAGTTTAAGCCATTAACATTTAGGGTTATTATTGAGATCTGGTTTGTTCTTCTAGCCATATTTGTTTATTGATGTTACTAAACCTGATTTGTTATTCTCTTTGACTACTATCCCCCCTTTACTGTCCTACCTCCCATTGTTGGTTTTCAATGTTATTGTCCATTTCCACTTCCTGTAATGTTTTGCAAAGGATTTTTTGAAGAGATGGTTTTCTAGCTGCGAATTCTTTTAACTTTTGTTTATGGTGGAAGGTTTTAATTTCATCTTCTATCCTGAAGCTTAATTTCGCCGGATACACGATTCTTGGTTGGAACCCATTTTCTTTCAGTGTTTGAAATATGTTTTTCCAGGATCTTCTAGCTTTCAGAGTCTGTGTTGAGAGATCAGCTGTTATCCTGATTGGTTTGCCCCTAAATGTAATCTGCTTTCTTTCTCTTGCAGCTTTTAAAATTCTCTCCTTATTCTGTATGTTGGACATCTTCATTATAATGTGTCTAGGTGTGGATCTCTTATGATTTTGCACATTCGGCGTCCTGTAGGCTTCTAGGATTTGTGATTCTGTCTCATTCTTCAAGTCTGGGAAGTTTTCTCGTATTATTTCACTGAATAGACTGTTTATTCCTTTGGTATGGAGCTCTGTGCCTTCTTGTATCCCAATGAATCTTAAATTTGGTCTTTTGATATTGTCCCATAATTCTTGGATGTTCTGCTCATGGTTTCTTAGCAGACTTGTTGAGCTGTCTATGTTCTTTTCCAGTTGAAATACTTTGTCTTCATTGTCTGATGTTCTCTCTTCTAAGTGATCCACTCTGCTGGTAGTATTCTCAATTGAGTTTTTAAGTTGGTTTATTGTTTCCTGCATTTCTAGGATTTCTATTTGTTTGTTTTTTATTACCTCTATCTCCCTGTGAAATTAATCTTTTACTTCCTGGATTTGTTTGTCAATGTGATCTTTCATTGTCTGATTTTGCTGTCTCATGTCTTCCTTGAGACTCCAGATCATCTGAAGCATATATATCCTGAACTCTTTATCTGACATTCCATCTGTTGCAGCTATTACCTCTTCGAAAGTTGAGTTGACCTGCATTGCTTGTGGTCCTTTCTTTCCTTGTCTTTTCATGTTGCTCACGTTTCTTTCTGTTTGTGAAACTGTTTTGATTATGAGTTTTTCCCCCTAATTATTTATATTGCTCTTGTATAGTTGAAAAATCTCCCTTGCAGGGCGGGTAGTGGCTGTTCTCCTTCTCTAGTTGGGGTGACCTCAATACCGCGCTGGCATTCCGCTAGGCCTGCTCTGCCGGTTGTTCGCAGGTCTGCCCACCCTGAGGGAGTGGGTGGCGGCTCTGCTCTGCCCCCCTCCAATTGTGGCGATATGACTATCACCCCCTCGGGTCGTTGGGCCTCATCCGGATGCGGGAGGTTGCTCTGCTCTGCCCCCCTTCTCCAAATGGAGTGGTATATCTACCATGCTGGCAGGCCTCTAGGCCTGTTCCGTTGGTGGGTCTCAGGTCTGCCTGACTCTGGCAGTAAGGGGAGTTGGGTATCGAGAGTCCTTTGGTCCTTGCGGTCACGCCCACAGATAGATTTTGAAGTTTCCCGGTTGTTCGCCAGGTGTGCGGGGCTATTAGCAGAGCCCGGAGGGCATGACCATGTACGGGGCCATGCGGGGACCCTTCTAGCTGAGTCGGGCCACCGGGAGCCACGTGAAGAGCGGGGTAGCTGTGTCTGTGTGGTTAAGATCCCAGCGGGTGGTTTGGCTGTTCGCCGAGCAAAAGCAGGTCCTCCCGGGATAGCCTATATGGCGGAGGCGTCTGCCGGTTTGGGCTGCCACTCCATTCCGGGCCGCTGCTGCTTTCAGGAGCTGCTGGTGTTTGCGGGATTGGACCTCTGCGCCCACTGGAGGGGCCACCTGTAGAGCCGGGAAGCTGCGACCACGTGGTAGGGACCGGGTGGGTGATGCGGCTGCTCCCAGAGCGAGCAGTAGACCTTCCAAGGGAGCCCGCATGGCGGAGGACGAATTCCGGTTCGGGCGGGGCGGGCCAAGTCGCTCCGGGTGTCTACCGCTTGCAAAAACCGCTGCTGTTTACAGAAGATGATTTCTGCACCCGACGCGGGGCCACCTGTCTAGCCGGGTAGCTGTGGCCACGTAGTTAGGGACCGGGTGCGTGATGCGGCTGCTCCCAGAGCGAGCCCTAGGCCTTCCAGGGGGAGCCCGGATGGCGGAGGCCGAATTCCGTTTCGGGCGGGGCGGGCCATGCCCCTCCGGCTGACCGCCGCTTGCAAAAACGGCTGCTGTTTACAGAAGATGATTTCTGCACCCGCCGCGGGTCCACCTGTCTAGTTGGGTAGCTGTGGCCGCGTGGTTAGGGACCGGGCGTGTGATGCGGCTGCTCCCAGAGCGAGCCCTAGGCCTTCCAGGGGGAGCCCGGATGGCGGAGGCCGAATTCTGGTTCGGGCGGGGCGGGCCAAGCCACTTCGGGTGACCACCGCTTGCAAAAACTGCTGCTGTTTACAGAAGATGATTTCTGCACCCGCCGCGGGTCCACCTGTCTAGTTGGGTAGCTGTGGCCGCGTGGTTAGGGACCGGGCGGGTGATGCGGCTGCTCCCAGAGCGAGCCCTAGGCCTTCCAGGGGGAGCCCGGATGGCGGAGGCCGAATTCCGGTTCAGGCGGGGTGGGCCAAGCCGCTTCGGGTGACCGCCGCTTGCAAAAACGGCTGCTGTTTACAGAAGATGATTTCTGCACCCGCTGCGGGTCCACCTGTCTAGTTGGGTAGCTGTGGCCGCGTGGTTAGGCACCGGGTGCGTGATGCGGCTGCTCCCAGAGCAAGCCCTAGGCCTTCCAGGGGGAGCCCGGATGGCGGTGGCCGAATTCCGGTTCAGGCGGGGCGGGCCAAGCCGCTTCGTGTGACTGCCGCTTGCAAAAACGCCTGCTGTTTACAGAAGATGATTTCTGCACCCGCCGCGGGTCCACCTGTCTAGTTAGGTAGCTGTGGCCGCGTGTTTAGGAACTGGGCGGGTGATGCGGCTCCTCCCAGAGCGAGAGCTAAACCTCCCGGTGGGGCCGCTTGCGGGAGCGGCTGGTGTCTGTGAGACTAGATTTCTGTGCCTGCGTGGCCGTCCAAGATCCACTTCTCTGGGACAAACTGTCACTTCCAATAAACCTATCAGTTAACGGCAGCTATCTTCTTCAGGGAATTATGCTAGAAGTTCCTCCGTAGGCAGGCTGCGGCTGTTCCGATGGGTCTTTCTTATCCGGTTAAAGTGGAGACGTTAGAATCGCTGCTTCCTCGCCGGCCGCCATGTTGGATATCCTCGACATGTACTTTCTTTTAACTCCCCGTATTAAAAAGATCAATATGACAATGTCTTTTATAATTACATATCTAGATGTTTTCAGAAAAAGAAATAAAATTCCACATAGAAGGCAGTTCCAGCAGATTTTACTATGAAAAACTGGTACATGGTCTGTGGATGTGTAAAAGGGAAAACTAAACGTACATGTTCAGGGATTTAAAAATACAATCTCTGAAGTTGTGCATACTGCTATTGTAAAGGTCTTAAATATAAAGGTCAGTTCAGGAGGGACAATTTCATGGGGCATTAAAAAAATCTCCCAATGTATGTTATTATACTTTTATCTACATATAAGTTTTTCCTTGGTTTTACTGGCTAATTTCTTTTATGACAGGGGTGTGGGGTATGGTGAAGGATGATAACGAAACAATTTTCCTTATCCTCTATGCTCTTTATTAATGCAGGGCATTCGATTTTTAATAATCATCATGGTAACCATTAGAATCCATTACCAACAATCATAACTCATGAATGACACTTTGTGACACAATATGTACTTGCTCCTTAGAATTTATATAATGCAGCATAGGAATTAGATCAATTTAACAGTAAACCCTCTGCTTTGCAATAATAATAACCATAATTATTATAATCATCTAGGGCATATTTCATAGAAAAATAATTTGAGTTTGAGTCTTCTTAGATTGCTTCAATACACATAAATGCCTGACTTTCAAAACCTTGTTTAATGTAGTTTAAAAGTGGCATGTTTTCTGTAAAAATTAGATTGAATTTCAGATAATCCATTCTATCAAAACAGTGAATTTCTTTGAAAAGATGAATTTTTACATACCCGAATCCAATCAGGATTTTTCAAATTGAGTAACGAATATAGACACACATTAGATAAAAATACCTAACACTTATTAAATGCCTATAAGACTTTTACATGCATTAACTTATTTGGTTTACACAACAACCTATAAGATAACCTATTATCTCCATTTTACAGAAAAAAGAATTGAGATTAATGCACAATATATTAATGCAAGTAGGGAAACATCAATGAAACCCTTTAATTTGCATAATGTACATTAGTTTGTACATTTAAGATGTATTAACAATTATGATTTAAGAAACAAAAAAGAAATTGACTCAGAAAATTTATCATGTAATAACTATTATTTGTAGTGATACTTTGTTACCTGATGATAATACCATATATTAGTAAACTGTCTTATTATCTTCAATGCCCAGACATTCTTGTCTTTGGTTCTAATAATTCATTGCACATGATTAATAGGGCAACACAGCTTTCATTACAATTCCAAATCTTAGGGCCTTAAGAAACTTAAAGTATTTAAATTTCAATACAAAGTCGGTGCTTCAGTTAAGCACAACTAATTTTAAAATCTAAATATAAACAAAATAAAATAAATAAGTATAGAGTCTTAAAAGAAAAAACTTTTTTTTTTTGGTTTGCAATAAATGAAATGTTTTTCTGACTAACCTTAGGGATTCATTTCCTCAAAAAAAAAAAAAAAAAAAAAAAAAAGGCATGACCAAAACGAGGAAAACCCTTATGCACATCAAGGAAACAATGATTCCTATTTGATCTCAATAGCACAAGCAATTTTTATAATTTTTAAATCCAATTTTTATGTTGTCCAGTAAATTGCTTAAAACACACACACACACACACACACACACACACACACACACACACACACACACAGTACAAGGTCAATTTATTCAGAAAAATATCTGAATGATTTCAGGTGCTTGTGGCAATGTGAATTTATTACTGTGAAATCTATGAGCTATCTGGCCTGGCCCAGAGTTGTCCTTATATCCTTCCATGTTGTGTGGGTGCTTGGAGCCCAGGGAAAGATCAGAGGTCATTGTGCAGAACAGTTGGTCTCAGTCAGTGAGTTCCAAATGTTCCCAGTGATGCTGGTCCAAGGACACACTTTGGGGGAGGCTGGGCTCTTTCACCTAAGATGCAGGGATGCCCTTGCCCCTAACTGGTAGGTTTAAAATCTTAACAAATTCACCAAGAAAAAGCCTTCCTCCTGTCTTAGAGATGCAGCACTAAATTCAGCATTTAACATCTCTTTCAGTTCTGTTTCTTTGGGGCTGGGGTGTAGGGGGAAAGTTACCATAGATTTAACTCAGGGGCTTGACCACTGAGCCACATCCCCAGCTCTATTTTATATTTTATTTAGATACAGGGTCTCACTGAGTTTGTTGGTGCCTTGTTTTTGCTGAGGCTGTCTTTGAACTCACTATTCTCCTGACTCAGCCTCCTGAGCTGCTGGGTTACAGGCGCGCACCACTGTGCCAGCTCTTTCAGTTCTTTTTATTTCACCTGTGCTTCTTCTAGCATAAAGGGGAAAGGGAAGACAAATTATTACCTTTTATGATGTGTCAGAGCCTTCTAGTTATAAAATTCTTCAAAATAAAAAATTCTCTTTTCCATTTAGGATTTTAAAATTTCTTTTCTTGGTAGTAGTTAGTTTCAATTCAAACCAATTTTGTTCCTATACAGGGTCTAATTTAGTCCTAAGCCAGATCTACTAAGAAACCCAAAGAGGATAAGATCTGATCCCTGTCCTGCTGCACCCCTTCCCTGACTCAGGCAATGGCAAGGCCCTACTGAGGTGGATGGCACAAGGTGTCCATTCTCTAGAGGAGCACAGTATGATTCTGGAAATGGGCTGATTTGTTTTTGTATTTCTTTAATAAGTATAGTTTTGATTTTTCATATGACCATTAAGTATAAAGGAAAAATCATGACTTTCCCAATTAATGCAACTACTTCTAAAGCATAGATCTGCTTGCTCTAAATGCAATGATTCAGCTGTGGAGTGTAAATTGTTAATGTCTAAAGAAAAACTCCCTGTATTCCTGTCAAGGAAGTTTTTGAGAAATTAAATTAAAATCTACAGAAGGAAAATTAATTTTAAGAAGATAGATTAGTGCTTAGTACTAGGCAACTTGTTCTTGTTCCTGTGCACAATGGTTTGTGCTCTTACTTTTGTTTGATTTAAAGTAATAACAAATCAACTACTTGCCGTAACCATGGCACTGGTTCCAGTCAGTAAGTCAAGAAAGAATAGTCAAGGTATAGGCCAATAGTTTGGGACATTTGTAACTATTATTCAAAGTTAACTAAGCAGAAACAGCTCAAAGCACAACTCGAACTGAAAGTACAAATTCTTGCTAATGCATAAGCCAAGATACATTCTTTATTCTAATTGTAGCTACATAATATTTTTTTTTGAATAATGATTCCTGTTTTGTATCCACAAATTACTGTAAGCCTGCCAAAATGAAAAGCATATCTGATCAACTTCACAAGTAAAGATTGGGATCAACACCTTCACTTTGGTGTCTGTGTTCTTTCCCCACCCCCTCTTTCGCCGACTCCTCACCATCCATTTGTCTCCTGAGACCCCCTGTTGAAGCTGGTCCCCGACACTGTCCTTCAACCAACTTACAATCTAATGGGAAGATGAACTCAATATGTGCAGGAAACTTGGTAACAATTCTATGTAATCTACAAATTATCATTATTTTCCCTTAGTGTTTGCTTGGGCAGCTCTGTGAATGGATCACTTAATACTTGTCAAAGCCCCTCATTCCATCTTGAATATGCGCTCTTCCAGGTCCTAGTTGGGCATCTCAATTGTGTTCTAAAAACTAGGGAAACAACTTGTGTAAATGTGCACTCAGTAAAGGTTTGAAGAATGGAGAAGGTCTGTCAAGTACATCCATGGAGCAGAGTTTTTAAAAGATTCTTTAAAGACGGTACTGTGTGGGACCTAAAGGATCTAACAGAGACTTGACAGAGGCGAGAGGACATTTCTGTTCAGTGGTTCTGGTGCAGATATCTTGCTGAGAAAAATAAAGCCTCTGTGGGCATAAGTGAGGCAGCATAGCCCAGCGGCTTCTGAGGAACTCAGTGTCTCCTGTGTCCTAAACATATCCCTTATGGAGACAATCGGCTCAGTTCCCACAGAACAAGCAGCTCTGCATCTTTCTTTCCCAATCAGTCATCTCAAAGTTAGGTGACCGAGAATGAAGTCACTTATGAGTGACACCAAAATATAATATTTCTAAAGGAGGGGGGTTGTGTATGAAGTAGATTACTCACAAGCTTAAGGGATTTATTAGTTAATAAATTGCTTGCAACTCCCCTCCCCAAGCATCCATGTGTTGTAAGATAAAGAAGAAAACCAATAGTTAGTGAATGAATACGTTTCTAAACATAACTTCTTCTACAATAATGATTTTTATTTAAACAGATATTTTGGTAGGTCTTTTGTTATGCTATATTGTATCATAATGGGAATGTGTCCCTATACATTCTCCATAAAAATTATTCCTTTCTGTCCTGCTCATCAAAAGCAAAGAATTAACACTAAGCATTATCTATTGTTTACCATAAGTAATTTTCCACACTCATCATCTCACTTAAGGAATTTAGGCATCCCAGGGTTTCTGGTTATGTTTTGGGTTTTCTTCCAGTACTGGAGGCATCATGCTAAATCCCTCAGGTTTTGTGATAACCTCTGAAGTTATTTATACTCTGGCAATACAAGTAGTATTGTGGAAACTTAGACACATATAGAAAAGGTTTTACGATAGGTCATTACATGAATGCCATCAAAATGGTAATGAAAATATGTAAAATATTCTGTAATATGTTTTTAAGGTGTAGGTATATTCTGATTCTGGGATAGTGTTTTTGAAAATTGTGATGGTAAATAAACTACTTATCAGCAACTCTCACAGAGAGGCGTAGATTTCTGGTTTTTGTGTGGCCCTTGCTGTTCTCCATACTAGCACCTGGGCTGAAAAAAAAGCTCTTGCTAAAACTGGCTGTTGGTCTCCATTCACCACAAAATGGACCTGATATTCTGAGAGTTGCCTGTCGCATATCTGTGGCCTCATGAAAGAGTAAAAATCTTCTGATCTCTCACAATTCATTTTCCTGTGATGGACATTTATAGAGGTCTAGGGGGCCGACCTGTTGGGAATATGCTTCGTGCCTTTCCTCTACAGCTGCTCTGAGACTCCTCAGTGTGCAAACACAACTCAAGGGCAATGGCTTGAGTTCAATTGCAACAATGGAGAGCAGTTAATTTGCTGTTGGATTCATTAATGTCTTGGTAATCACCTGTTCCCAGCATGCAGCGAGAAGATCAGCGTCCTCTCTCTTCTGGGATGTGGGTGAGCGAAGTTCAGAGTAAGATTTCTGCTAAGAAGTTGTGGGTGGCTGAAACCTCAAGACTGCCTTCCCTTCCCACTAAAGAGAGAACGGGTCAGGGTGGGTGTACACTTATTGGGATAAATTTCACACGGTATATGAAGTTTTTCCTTCATGTTACATACTTTGCCAGATGGACAGATATCAGAAGCCACAATATTAAAAGCATCCCCACTATCTTCAGCTCATCCACTCCTGCTAAAGGCTGATCCCTTACCAAACCCTGTATGACTTCGTGCCCCTTTATTTTATGATCCTGATGATGCTCATTACCTGGTGAAAAAATTGTTTGCTATGGAGTTTAAAAGTAGGGGAAAGAAAAGAGTCATCAAACAGCTCTTTCAGGCACAGATGGAGAAAAGACAACAAGCTTGAAAGTCTTATAGTATTTTACTGCACAAAAATAAAAATAAAAGTATTAGATAAAGAGGTAAGTCTCTAAAACTTAAAATTTCCCATAATACAATGGGGTTTTCCTCATGCTTAGGAGAGACACATTAACAGTACTCCTAAAAGATCTTAGAATGATTAGCCATCAGGGAAAGGCAAAGCTGAAGCACTTTTGATGAAACACTTCACACATTCCAGGGACGTCACAATAAAAGGAATAAAAAGGATGTGTTGTTAAGGGAGTGAGGAAATCAGAAGCTTTATTCACCACTCCTAATAATAAGGTAAGCTGGTTCCACTGGTCTGAAAATAATCTGGAACTTCTTCAGAAAGTTAAATATGGAGTTAACAATCCACCTCTTCCACTTCTACTTAAAAACTAAAGATAAATAAAAAAGTTGTCCACCAATGATGTGTACATGAATGTTCATATAATGTTCATATTATATATAATGTACATATTATATATACAAATCTTATTCATATTAGTCAAAAAGTGAAAATGACCAGGCAGGTCTGTAATCTAGATACTCAAGAAGCTGAGGCAGGAGGATCACAAATTCAGGGATAACCTGGGCAGATTTGCAAGACCCTGTCTCAAAACAAAATTTTTAAAAGGGTTGGGCTTTGGCTTAGTGGTAGAACATTGTTTAGTGTGCAGGATGCTCCAGGTTCAATCTGCAGTACGACACTCACACAGACACAAAGTAAAAATTACTATGCAGTGGGAAATGAACAAAAAAATGTGGCATTTTCATAAGATGAAAATCAGTCACAATAAGGAGGAATAAACTAAAATACTTATACAAGCTACAATATAACTGAAAATTGCAAACATCCTAAGTGAAAGGAGTCAGATCCAAAAGGCGTATATGGTATTACTTCATTAAAAATATCCACATTAACTCGAGTGTATACATGGTTCTTTCCACATGTGAAGGAGAAAGACAGAAATGGTGTTTATTTAAAACTTAGAATCAAGATCTTTTAGGAAAATGCAAGTCAAAGTCACATTGCACATAGCACTTCAAATTCATAAGTGTTGGCTAGAGCTGCAATATTGGGGGAAAGGTGATTGACTGCTTTGGGTATAGGCTTTTTTTGGAGAGAAAAGTAATAAAAATATTCTGAAATACCTGTAGATTAGAGAACCCAGGTGAGGTCACAATGTGTCACATACTTAGCACAGTGTGCTTCCTCTGGTTAGAGGGGCACCAAGGTGGTCATGAGACACTGTGTATGGAGAGAGCGCTCTTTTAATTGCTGCTGAAGAGTTCACATATTTCTACAACTAAGACATTTTCTAGAATGAAACCATCATCTAGTTCTAATCTCAGTATACAGTCTGTCTCCCAGCAAGCTTCCTCAGGGCACTCTGAACCTCATTGCTTCTCAGGCTGTGAATGATGAGCTTCAACATGGGGGTCACCACACAGAAGAGCACAGAGACCAGGGTGTCCGTGTCCAGCCTTCTCTGGGCCTGTCATAGTGGAAGTTGGCTGTTCCATAGAAGACCACCAGGATAGTGAGGGGGGACGCACAGGTGGAGAAGGCCTTCCTTCTGTCCTGGGGAGAAAAAATCCCCAGGATGGCCAACATGATGAGTGCGTAGGAGCCTGCAGTAAAGAGGCAGGGGCTCAGGACCATGGTGGCACTGACCACGTGGAGCACAGACTCGTTGACAGAGGTGTCTGAGCAGGAGAGCTTCAGGAGAAATGAGGTGTCACAGAGAAAGTGGCTGAACTGGTGGGGCTCACAAAGAGTGAGTGTGATGGCCAGCACTGTGTGTGTGACCAAATTCACCAGCCCACACAGCCAGGACCCAGTCACAAGGCCAACACAGACCTTAAAACTCATGACGACTGGGTACTGAGGAGGACGGCAGGTGGCCACACAGCACTCATACTGGCCACACAGCCAGTAGTAAGCCTTCTTTGCCAGCACTTGTCACCAAGAAGAAGATCTGGGAAAGGCAGCCCTCATAAGAAATGGCCTTCTTATCCCAGAAGAAGTTCACCAGCAGTACTGGGAGGGTGGTGGATGTGTAGCAGACGTCCAAGAAGCTCAAATTGCAAAGAAAAAAGTACATTGGAGTGTGGAGAGCAGGACTGACCCTGGTGGCCACTATTATGAGCATGTTCCCCAGGAGAGTGCTCAGGTAAATGACCAGAAAAAGCAGGAAGAACCAGCCCTGTAGGTTGGAGTGGTTGGAAAATCCCAAAAAGATGAATTCAGTAACAAATGATTGATTGCTCATTTCCAATGGTGTCATAGCTACAAAACAGAGAAAAAGAGACCGTGATGAAAATGGACTGAGAGCACCCCAAACAGACTTGTTAATCTGCAGCAACATGGCAAATAATATCAAATGAAAAGCAGCCTGGAGACTGATAACCTGGAGGACTGGTCTCAGGGAATCAGAGCCATGGAGCCGCACACATTTGCAGGGGTGATGGTGGGTGGGAGTAACCAGAGAATTGCCAGAAACCAACAGAAAGCCATTCGACCTCATCATGGTGTGAAGTCATTTCTCACTGTCTCAGTAATCTCTGTCTCCTGTTGTCCTTTTATGTAAACATAGGATTTTTGGAGAAGTTCATTTTCATTGTAAATGTTAAGAAAAAAATTTACAAAGCAGAGTCATCATCTGCAGAAGCAGTCAGTGTTGCCTTCAGTGTTTTCCAATGTAGAGTTTTTCTCATTTTACATCAATGTTGATCCCTGTGTTCGAAAAGGCAGAAGTTAACTATTCCTGTACAGTGCTGAAATTATCGGGGCCAGAGCAAAATAGAGGAAAGAAGTTGATGAAGTGGGGTTGGACTGGCTATCTTAAGTATACAGGGAATATCAGTGGAGTAGAAGAAGAATGAGAGGGCGGAGAGGTTTGGGAAAAGAGGAAAACTGAAAAGTCTTTATGCAGATCACGTTATGTGCACACGGAAGTCTAAAACAGGGGACTGCACCTGTATGTATATGTAGAAAGCACCAGTCAGAAATTAACAGATAAATGACCCAAAGAAAGATCAGTAGAGAAAGGAGAATGAGAGCGGGAAGGGGAGGGAGATGGGGGGTGGGGACTGAATGGAGTAAATCAGATTTCATGCACGTAGGATCTTTTCCAAATCAACCCAACTTCTATGTATAACTATTATGCTCTAATAAAAAATTTAAGAAGATGACATGATCCCATCAGCAAAGAGTGAGATTTGAATTCTTCTTAACCTATTTGTATACCTTTAATTTCTTTCTTTTGTCCAATGGCTCTGGCAATTTCAAGGATGAAGTTGAATAGTAGTGGAGAAAGAGGGGTCACCCTGTCTGCTTCCAGTTTTTAGAGTGAATGCTTTCAACCTTTCTCCACGTAGAATGATGCTGCCTTGGGTTTAGCATATATAGCTTTTACAATGCTTTTACAAAGTTCCTACTGTCTCTAGTGTTTCTACTGTTTTGACAGGTAGGGGTGCTATATTTTGTTAAATGCTTTTTCTGAATCTATTGAGATGATCAATAAACTTACATCTCTCTAACATAAACTTAATCTCTCCCCTATGGCTAAACATTCAGATCATCTCCAGTCCTATAAATATTTTAATGAACATTTTCCTACATAAACATATGTGACATTTCAAATTATCTCTTCAGAATAAATTTTAAATCTGACATAAAAGAATTTGTTGTGCAGTTTCTATTTAAATCTAGCTCATGGGAAAATTTATATTAAGTGAAATAAGCCAGACACATAAAGAGAAATAGCAGTTTTTCACTTCTTTGTGGAAGCTAAAAAGTTGATCTCAGAGAAGTAGGGAGTAGAGCGCTGGTTATTGGATCCTGGGAGAGAATCACAAAAATCATTGTGAGTCTGATTTCTCAAAGACGCTTGTGAAAGACTGCCTGAAACATGCCCTCTGAGTGTGGTCTTTAAAAAAAAAATAAGTGTGGACTTCTAACAGGGTCCTCAGAAAATCTCTCTTCTCTCCTCAGTGGGCAGCAGGAGGTCCATGGGTCTGGCTACCTAGGAGCTAGCTGTGGTGTGCAAATGGGCAGGACCAGGACGGTTGGAGAATCTCAATAATCACTAGTAGACCACATTCTAGGTGAGGGCAGGCTGGAAACAGGCCATCAAGAAGGAAATGGCTTGAGCTCTGAAAATGACAGAATCTGTGGATTTAGGAAACAGTTGTGGGTCCAATCCACTCATAACACCTACTCCCTGGGTCTGTCCACGGTTGCCACAGTTACCACAGGCCTGAACAGAACAACCCGAAGGGGAAGATACACTCTGGCCTCCTGGCTTGGAGGTTTGGTCTGGGGCCAGCTGACCCATTGCTGCCAGCCTGAGATGAGGTTGGACGCCGATGTAAAAGGGAACGAGGTGGGAAGCTTGCCTAGCTCATGGCAGCTAGAAGGTTGGGGTGGGGGAGGGGACAGGAGAAGACAGTTCGCAGGGGACAAGATGTAATTCTCCAGGGCATGTCCCTAGCCACACTTCACCTGCCCACACTCTTCTCAGTACAGTGGGCCTTTCAGATAATTAACCCACAAAATGGATGGATCCACAGATTAGGTCACAAGTCCGACAGTCTAATCATTTCACCTCTGAACACTGCTTCTGTGGCTGAACCTGAGCTTTTGGTGGGGGGGATACCTTATTTCTATGCCATAATAGTCTCTACAGTCCATGTGCTTTGGTTAGAATTCCTTCATGTAGTCTGGGAGAGTAATCGGGTTCCAAAACAAGATTAAAAGGAAATATCTGGTAACTGAAGATGTGACATTTGGAGCTTGGGGAAAACCTCTGAAGAGGAGCCTTGTGTGGAGCACTTTAAAGTCCTGGTGACGAGGACACAAGAGGGAACCTGGTCTGTGGGGTAGCTGAGTGGGAGTGGGCTCACTAATTAAAACATAAAAAATGAGAAGGAGTGTGTCTGGGGAGAGGAAAGGAGGAAAGGAGTTTGGGCCTGGAGTCTGGGTACCTGCGGGGTCTCCCCAAAAAGATTCCAGGAGGCAGCGGGACAGGTTCCCAGGAGATAGGCCTTGGAGTAATGGCTTAGAGTGACTGTGGAAGTCACAGGTGCTCATAAAGCCAAAAGTGAGCAGGGTGAGGAGAGAGGGCATAATGGACTGTGCGGAAAAGAAGGTGTACAGAAGGAGGCTCACCAGCTATCAGCAATCATTCTGCACCACAGTGTCAAAGCTCTTCTCTCTGTACCAGGCCTTCTGCACCCCAGTCTAAAACCTCTGCTCCCTATAACAGTCCTTCTGCACCCCAGTCTCCAACCTCTGCCCCCTGCAATAATCCTTCTCACACCAGTCTCCAAGTTCTACACTCTGACACACTCCTTCTGCAACCCATTCTCGAACATCTGCTCTCTGCCACAGTCATTCTGCACCTCAGTCTGAAAACTCTACTCTCTGCAACAATCATTCTGCACAACGGTCTCCAAACTCTGCTCTCTGTAACAGTTCTTCTGCACCTCAGTCTCCAAACTGTGCTCTCTATAGTATCCTTCTGCACCCCAGTCTTATAACTCTGCTCTCTTTAATAGGCCTTCTGCAACCAAGTCTCCAAACTCTGCTCTATGCAGCGATCATTCTGAACCCCAGGATCCAACATCTGCTCTCTGCAACAGTACTTCTGCACTTCAGTCTGAAAACGCTGCTATCTGCAACAATCTTTCTGCACCCCAGTCTTAAACCTCTGCTCTTGTAACATTTCTTCTGCACCTCTGTCTCCAAAATGATCTCTGTAAGATCCTTCTGCAACCCAGTCTTGAAACTCTGATATCTGTAAGAGTCGTTCTGCACCCCAGTTTCCAACCTCTGCTCTCTGCAACAGTACTTCTGCACCCCAGTCTCAAACCTCTGCTCTTTAAAACGTCTCATTATACCCCAGTGTCTAACATCTGCTCTCTGCAACAATCTTTCTGATTCCAGTCTCCAAAGTCTGCTCTCTACAACAGTCCTTCTACATCCCAGTCTCCAACCTCAGCTCTCTGCTACACTGCTTCTGCACCCAAGTCTCAAACCTCTGCTCTCTGCAACATTTCTTCTGCACCCCAGTCTCCAACCTGTGCTACCTGAATCTATCCTACTGCACCCCGGTCTCCAAACTCTGCTCTCTGTAGCGATCATTCTGCACCTGAGTCTTAAACCTCTGCTCTCTGCAACGATCCTTCTGCATTCCAGTTTCCCACATCTGCTCTCTGCAATGGTCCTTCTAAACCCCAGTCTCCAAACTCTGCTCTCTGGAACAGTCCTTCTGTACGGCAGTCTCCAACCTCTACTCTCTATAATGGTCCTTCTGCTCCACAATTTCCAAACTCTGCTATCTGTAACAGTCCTTCTAAGCCTCAGTCTGAAACTTCTGCTCTCTGCAACAATCCTTCTAAACCCCAGTCTCCAAACTGTGCTATCTGTAACAATCCTTCGGCACCCCAGTCCCCAACATCTGCTCTTTGTAACAGGTCTTCTTCAACCCAGTCTCCAAACTCTGCTCTCTGCAACAGTCTTTCTGCACCCCAGTCTCCAACCTCTGCTCTCTGTAACAATCCTTCTGCACCTAAGTTTCCAACCTCTGCTCTGTGCAACGGTTCTACAGCACCCCAGTCTCCACAATCTGTTCTCTGAAACAGTCCTTCTGCACCCCAGTCTCCAATCTCTGCTCTCTGCAACAGTCCTTCTGCACCTCAGTCTCCAACCTCTTCTCTCTGCTACAGTACTTCTTCAACCCAGTCTTCAACATCTGCTCTCTATATCAGTCCTTTTGCACCTCAGTCTCCAATCTCAGCTCTCTGCAGCAGTCCTTTTACACCCCAGTAACCAAAATATGCTCTGTGTAACGATCCTTGTGCACATTAGTTTCGAACCTCTGCTCACTGAAATGATTCTTCTGCACCCCTGTCTCCAACCTCTGATCTCTGTATCAGTCCTTCTGCACCACAGTCTCCAAACTTTACTCTCTGCAAAAATCCTTATGCTCCCAAGTCTTCAAACTCTGCTGTCTGCAACATTTTCTCTGCTCCCCAGTCTCCAAAATGTGCTCTCTGTAACAGTCCTTTTGAACCCCAGTCTCCAAACTCTGCTCTCTGTAAAAGTTCTTTTGTATCGCAGTCTCCAACCGCTTCTCTTTGTAACGGTCCATCTGCTCCCCAATTGTCAACCTCTGTTTTCTGTAACAGTCCTTCTGCACCCCAGTCTCCAAACTCTTCTCTCTGCAACGATCTTTTTACACCTCAGTCTCCAACCTCTGCTCTCTGTAAAAGTCCTTCTGCACCTCAGTCTCCATCTTTTGCTCTCTGTAATTGTCCTTCTGCACCCCAGTCTCCAATCTCTGCTTTCTGTAACAATCTTTCTGCACCTCTGTTTCCAACGTCTGCTCTCTGTAACAGTCCTAATGCTCCCCAGTCTTTAATATCTGCTCTCTGAAATGGTCCTTCTGCACCCCAGTCTCCAACCACTTCTCTCTATAACGCTCTTTCTGCTCCCCAATTTCCAACCGCTGCTCTCTGTAACCGTCCTTCTAAGCCTCAGTCTGAAACTTCTGCTCTCTGCAACAATCTTTCTAAACAACAGTCTCCAAACTGTGTATCTGTAACAATCCTTCTGCAACCCAGTCTCAAACTTCTGCTCTCTATAATAGGTTTTCTGCAACCCTGTCTCCAAACTCCGGTCTCTGTAACAGGCCTTCTCCACCCCATTCTTTAACCTCTGCTCTCTGCAAAAGTCCTTCTACAACCCAGACTCAAACCTCTGCTCTCTGCGACGATCCTTTTGCATCCCAGTCTCTAACGTCTGCTCTCTGTAAGATCCTTCTGCACCTCATTCTCCAAAATTTGCTCTCTGTAACAGTGATTCTGCACCTCAGTCTCCAACCTCATCTCTCTGCAACGGCCCTTGTGCACCTCAGTATCCAACCTTTGTTCTCTGCAGCTGTTCTTCTGCACCCCAGGCTACAAATTCTGCTCTCTGTAACAGTCTTTCTGCACCCCAGTCTCCAAACTCTACTTTCCGTATCTGTTATTCTGCAACCCAGTCTAAAAATTCTGCTCTATGTAACAGTACTTCTGAACCTCAGTCTCCAACCTCTGCTCTCTGCAACAGTCCATCTTCACCCCAGTCTCCAACCTCTGCTCTCTGCAAACCTCTTATTATACCCCAGTATCCAACGTCTGCTCTCTGCAACAGTCTTTCTACATCCCAGTCTCCAAAATCTGCTCTCTGCTACAGTCCTTCTTCACCCCAGTCTCAAACCTCTGCTCTCTGCAACATTTCTTCAGCACCCCAGTCTCCAACCTGTGCTCTCTGAAACTATCCTACTGCACCCCGGTCTCCAAACTCTGCTCTCTGTAGCGATCCTTCTGCACCTCAGTCACCAACCTCTGTTCTCTGCAACGATTCTTCTGCATCCCAGTCTCCCACATCTGCTCTCTGCAATGGTCTTTTTGCACCCCAGTCTCCAAACTCTGTTCTCTGTAACAGTCCTTCTGTATGACAGTCTCCAACCTTTTCTCTCTACAACGGTCCTTCTGCACCCCAATTTCCAAACTCTTCTCTCTGTAACAGTCTTTCTAAGCCTCAGGCTGCAACTTCTGCTCTAGGCAACAATCCTTCTAACCCAAGTCTCCAAACTGTGCTATCTATAACAATCCTTCTGCACCCCAGTCCCCAACATCTGCTCTCTGTAACACGTCTCCTGCTAACCAGTATCTAAACTCTGCTCTCTGTAACAGGCCTTCTGCACTCCAGTCTCCAAAATCTGGTCTCTGCAAAAGACTTTCTACACCCCAGTCTCTAACCTCTGCTCTCTGTAAGATCCTTCTGCACCCCGTTCTCCAAACATTGCTCTCTTTAACAGTCATTCTGCACCTCAGTCTACAACCTCATCTCTCTGTAACGGCCCTTGTGCACCCCAGTATCTAACTCTGCTCTCTGCAACAGTCCTTCTGCACCCCAGTCTCCAAACTCTGCTCTCTGTATCAATCTTTCTGAGACTACGTCTGCAAAATCTGTTCTCTGCAACAGTCCTTCTGCACCCCAGTCTTCAAAATCTGCTCTCTGCAACAGTCCTTCTACACCCCAGTCTCCAACATCTGGTCTCTGCAACAGTCCTTCTGCACAACAGTCAGAAAACTCTGCTGTCTGAAACGAACCTGCTGCACCCCAGTCTCCGTCCTCTGCTGTCTGTTACAATCCTTCTGAACCTCAGTCTTTGTCATCTGCTCTCTGTAGTATCCATCTGAACCCCAGTCTCCAACATCAGCTCTCTGTAACAGTCCTTCTGCAACTCAATCTTCAACCTCTGTTCTCTGAAAAAGCCTTCTGCACCCCAGTCTGCAAACTATGCTCTCTGAAACGATCTTTCTGGACCCCAGTCTCCAACACCTGCTCTCTACAACAGTCCTTCTGCACCACAGTGTCCAGCCTGTGCTCTCTGTAAGATCCTTTTGCACTACAGTTTCCAAACTCTGCTCTCTGTAACATTCCTTCTCCAACCCAGTCTCCAAATTCTGTCCTGTGCAACAGTCCTTCTGCTCCCCAGTCTCCAAGTTCTGCTCTCTGTAACAGTTCTTCTTTACCGCAGTCTCCAAACTCTGCTCTTCGTAACGTCCTTCTACACCCCAGTCTCCAACCTCTGTTCTCTGTATCTATCCTTCTGCACCTCAGTCTCCAACCTGTGCTCTATGTAAGAGTTCTTGTGAACCCCAGTCTCCAACATCTGCAGTCGATAACAATCCTATATCTCAGTCTCCAACCTCTGCTCTCTGTAAAAGTCATTCTGCAACCCAATTTCCAAACTCTGCTTCCTGTAACAGTCGTTCTGCACCTGAGTCTCCAAGCTCTGCTCTCTGTAACACTCCTTCTACAACTTTTGCACCCAGTCTTCAAACACTGCTCTCTGTAACAGTCAAGATACACCTCAGTCTCCAACCTCTACTCTATGTAAGATCCTTCAGCAACCCAGTCTCCAAATACTGCTCTTTATAACAGTCCTTCTGCACCCCAGTCTCCAACGTCTCCTCTCTGTACCAGGACTTCTGCACGCCAGTATCCAAACTCTGCTCTCTGCAACGATCCTGCTGCACCCCAGTCTCCAACCTCTGATCTCTGAAACAGTCCATCTGCACCTCAGTCTCCAACATCTGCTCTCCGTAAGATCCTTCTGCACACCTTTCTCCAAGCTCTGCTCCTTGTAACGATCCTTCTGCACCCCACTCTCTAACCTCTGCACTATGTAACAGAACTTCTGAACCTCAGTCTCCAATCTCTGCTCTCTTAAAAGTTCTTCTGCACCCCAGTCTCCAAACTCTGCTCTCTGCAACAGTCCTTCTATACTTCAGTCTTAAAACTCTGCTCTCTGTAATGGTCTGTCAGCACCCCAGTCTCTAACCTCTGCTCTCTGCAACAGTCCTTCTGCACCCCAGTCTCCAAACTCTGCTCTCTGTAACAATCCTGCACCTCAGTCTCCAACCTCTGCTCTATGTAACAAGACTTCTGCACCTCAGTCTGAAACCTCTCCTCTCTGCACAGTCATTCTGCACCTCAGTCTCCAACCACTGCTCTCTGTAACAGTCCACCTGCACCTCAGTCTCCAACCTCTTCTCTCCGTAATATCCTTCAGGAACCCAGTCTCCAAATTCTGCTCTCTATAACAGTCCTTCTACACCCCAGTCTCCAACTTCTACTCTCTGTAGCAGGCCTTCTGCACCCCAGTCTGCAAAATCTGCTCTCTACAACAGTCCATCTGCAACTCAGTCTCCAAATTCTGCTCTCTGTAAGATGCTTCTGCACCCCTGTATCCAACCTCTTCTATCTGCAATGATTCTTCTCCACCCCAGTCTCCAACATCTGCTCTCTGCAACACTCGTTTTAAACCCCAGTCTCCAATCTCTGCTTTCTGTAAGATCCAACTGAACCCCAGTCTCCAACCTATGCTCTCTGTAACAGTCCTTCTGCACCCAAGTCTCCGAACTCTGTTCTCTGTAACAGTCCTTCTGCATGTCAGTCTCCAACCTCTGCTCTATGTAACAGTCCTTCTGCACCCAAGTCTCTAAAATCTGCTCTCTGCAAAAGTCCTTCTGCACCCCAGTCTTCAACATCTGCTCTCTGCAACAGTCCTTCTGCACCCCAGTCTCCAACCTCTGCTCTCTCTAACGATCCGTCTGGACCCCAGTCTCCAACCTCTGCTCTCTGCAACAGTCCTTCTTCACCACAGTCTCGAACCTCTGCTCTCTGTATGATCCTTCTCCACTCCAGTTTCAAAACTCTGCTCTCTGTAACATTCCTTCACCACCCAGTCTCCAACCTCTGTCCTCTTCAACAGTCCTTCTGCTCCCAAGCCTCCAACATCAGCTCTCTGTAACCGTCCTTCTGTACCGCAGTCTCCAACCTCTGCTCTTTGTTACAGTCCTTCTACACACCAGTCTTCAACTTCTGCTTTCTGTATCAGTCTGCCTGAACCCAAGTCTCCAAAATCTGTTCTCTGTATCTATCCTTCTGCACCTCAGTCTCCAACCTATGCTCTATGTAAGAGTCTTTCTGCACCCCAGTCTCCAACCTCTGCTCTCAATAACAGTCCCATACCGCAGTCTCCAACCTCTGTTCTCTGTAACAGTCCTTCTGAACCTCAGTCTGAAACCTCATCTCTGTGCACGATCCTAACACCCAGTCTTCAACCACTGCTCTCTGTAACACTCAATCTACACCTCAGTCTCCAACCTCCGCTCTCTATAAGATCCTTCAGCAACCCAGTCTCAAAACACTTCTCTCCATAACAGGCCTTCTGCACCCCAGTCTCCAACCTCTCCTCTCAGTAACAGTCCTTCTGCAGGCCAGTCTTCAAACTCTACTCTATGCAAGGATCATTTTGCACCCCTGTCTCCAACCTCTGCTCTCTGCAATGGTTCTACTGCACCCCAGTCTCTAACCTCTCATCTCTGAAACAGTCCTTCTGCACCTCAGTCTCCAACCTCTTCTCTCTGTAAGATCGTTCAGCAACCCAGTGTCAAACTCTCCTCTTTGTAACAGGCCTTCTGCACGCCAGTCTCCAAACTCTGCTCTCTGTAACAGGCCTTCTGCATCCCAGTCTCCAACCGCTGCTCTCTGCAAAGATCCTTCTGCACCCAAGTCTCTAAACTCTGTTTTCTGAAATAATCCTACTGCACCCCAGTCTCCGACCTCTGATCTCTGCAACAGTTCTTCTGTACCTCAGTCTCCAACCTCTGCTCTCTGTAAGATCCTTCTGCACCCCTGTTTCCAAACTCTGCTCTCTTTAACAGTTCTTCTGCACCCGAGGCTCCAAACTCTGCTCTCTGTAACAGGACTTCCGCACCTCAATCTCCAACCTGTGCTCTCTGCAACAGTCCTTCTTCATCCCAGTCTCCAAACTCTGCTCTCTACAACAGTCCTTCTACAACATAGTTACCAACATCTGCTCTCTGCAACAGACCTTCCACACCCCAGTCTAAAACATCTGTTCTCTTCAACAGTTCTTCTGCACCTCAGTCTGAAAACTCTGCTCTCTGCAACGAACCTTCTGCACCCCAGTCTCCTACCTCTGCTCTCTGTAACAGTCCTTCTGCACGTCAGTCTCCCAACTCTGCTCTCTATATGATCCTTCTGCAACACAGTCTTTAAACTCTTCACTCTGTAACAGTCCTTCTGCAAAACAGTCTGCAACCTCTGCTCTCTGTAACAGGACTTCTGCAACCCAGTCTCCATCCTCTGCTCTCTGTAATAGGCCTTCTGAACCCCAGTCTCCAAAATTTTCTCTCTGCAACGATTCTTCTCCACCCAAGTCTCCAAATCTGCACTTGGCAACTGTCCTTTTGCACCCCAGTCTCCAAACTCTGCTCTCTGTAAGATCTATCTGAACCCCAGTCTCCAAACTCTGCTCTCTGTAACAGTCCTTCTGCAACCCAGTCTCCAACATCTGCTCCATGCAACAGTCCTTCTGCATCTCAGTCTGACAACTCTACTCTCTGCAACGATTCTTGTGCACCCCAGTCTCCAAATTCTGCTTTCTGTAATAGTCTTTCTGCACATCTGTCTCAAACCTCTTCTCTCTGTAAGATTTTTCTGCACCCCAGTTTCCAAATTCTGCTCTCTGTAATATTCCTTCTGTTCCACAGTTTTCAACCTCTGCTCTCTGTAACAGTCCTTCTGTCCCACAGACTCTAACCTCTGCTAACTGTAAGGGTTTTTCTGCACCCCAGTCTACAACCTCTGCTCTCTGTAATAATCCTTCTGCACCCCAGTCTCCAACCTCTGCTCCCTGTAATGATCCTTTTGCACCCCAATCTCCAACATGTGCTCTCTGCAAAAGTCCTTCTGCACCCCAGTCTTCAACATCTGCAGTCTGCAACAGTCTACCTGAAGCTCAGTGTGAAAACTCTGCTCTCTGCAACGATCCTTGTTCACACCAGTCTCCCAAATCTGATTTCTGTAACAGTGCTTCTGCACCTCAGTCTCCAAAATCTGCTCTCTGTAACAGTGCTTCTTCACCCCAGCCTCCAACCTCTACGCTCTGTAAGATCCTTTCACACCCCAGTTTCCAAATCTGCTCTCTGTAACATTCTTCTGCTCCCCAGAATCCAACCTCTGCTCACAGTAACAGTCTTTTTGCTCCCCAGTCTCCAACCTTTGCTCTCTGTAACAGTCCTTCTGCTCCTTAGTCTGTAACAGTCCTTCTGTACTGCAGTCCTCAACCTCTGCTGTCTGCAACGATCCTACTGCACCCCAGTCTCCAAATTCTCCTTTCTGTATCATTCCTTCTGCACCACAGTTACCAAACTCTTCTCCCTGTAACATTCTTTCTGCACCTCTGTCTCCAACCTCTGCTCTCTGCAACATTTCTTCTGCAACCCAGTCTCCAACTTATACTCTCTGCAACAGTTCTACTGCACTCCAGACTCCAAGGTCTGCACTCTTTAACAGTCCTTCTCAACACCAGTCTCCAACCTCTGCACTCTGTAACAGTCTTCCTGTAGTGCACTCTCCAAAATCTTCTCTCTTTAACGCTTTTTCTGCTCCACAGTGTTCAACATCTTCTTTATTAATAAGTCTTTCTGCATCCCAGTCTCCAACCTCATCTCCCTTTAAAAGTCCTTCTGCACCTCAGTCTCCAAACTCTGCTCTCTGCAACAGCACTTCTGCACCCAAGTCTCAAACCTCTGCTTTCTGCAACACTCCTTCTACACCCCAGTATCCAAACTCTGATATCTGCAACAGTCCTTCTGCACCCCAGTCTCCAACCTTGCTCTCTGTAACAATCTTTCTGCACCTCAGTCTCCAAACACTGCTCTCTACAACGGTCTTTCTGAACCTCACTCTCTAAACTCTACTCTCTGCAACAGTCCTTCTGCACCTCAGTCTCCAACATATTTTCTCTGTAAGATCCTTCTGGAACACAGTCTGTAAACTCTGTCCTTCTGCACGCCGGTCTGAAACCTCTGCTCGCTACAACGATCCTTCTGCACCCCAGTCTCCAAACTCTGCTCTCTGCAAAATTCCTTCTGCACCCCAGTATCCAATATCTGCTCTCTGCAACAGTCCTTCTGCACCTCAGTCTGAAAACTCTGTTCTCTGCAATGATCATTCTGCACCCCAGTCTCCAACCTCTTCTCTCTATAACAGTCCTGCTGTACCACAGTCTCCAAAATCTTCTCTCTGTAAGATCCTTCTGAAACCCTGTCTTCTAACTCTGCTGAATGTAACAGTCCTTCTGCACCCCAGTCTCCAACCTCTGCTCTTTATAACAGGCCTTTTGCATTCCATTCTCCAAACTCTGCTGTCTGCAACAGTCCTTCTGCAACCCTGTGTCCAAACTCTCCTTTCTGTCTCAGTTCATCTGCACCCCAATCTCCAACCTCTGCTCTCTGTAACAGTTCTTCTGCACCTCAGTCTACAAACTCTGCTCTCTGCAACAGTCCTTCTGCAACCCAGTCTCCAATATCTGCTCCCCACAACAGTCCTTCTGCACCAAATTCTCCAAACTCTGCCTCTGTAACAGTCCTACTGAAAGGCAGTCTCCAACCTCTACTCTCTGCAACAGTGCTTCTGCACACAAATGTCAATCCTGTTCTCTCCGCAAAAGTTCTTTTACACCCCATGTCAAGCCTCTGCTCTCTGCAGCAGTCCCTCTGCAACCCATTCTCCAAACTCCGCTCTCTATAATGATCCTTCTGGACCTCATTCTCGAAACTCTACTCTTAGTAAAAGTACTTCTGCACTCCTTCTCCAAACTCTGCTCTCCGTAACAGGCCTTCTACACCCCAGTCTCCGGCCTCTTTTCTGTATAACAATCCTTCTGCACCCCAGTCTCCAACCTCTGATCTCTACAACGATCCTTTTGCACCCCAGTCTCCAACTTCTGCTCTCTGCAACAGTCCTTCGGCACCCCAGTCTCCAACATGTGCTCTCTCCAATAGTCCTTTTTCACCTCAGTCTCCAAACTCTGTTCTCTGCAACGATCCTTCTGCACCCTAGTCTCCAACCTCTGCTCTCTGTAACACTCCTGCTGCAACTTGGTCTACAACCTCTGCTCTCTGTAAGATCCTTGAGCAACCTTGTCTAAAAACTCTGCTCTCTGTAACAGTTCTTCTGCACGCCAGTCTGCAACCTTGGCTATCAGTAACAGTCCTTTTGCACCCCAGTCTCCAAACTCTGCTCTCAGCAAAGATTCTTCTGCACCTCAGTCTCCAAACTCTACTCTCCGTAAAAGTCCTTCTGCACCCCAGTCTCAAAACTCTTCTGTCTGCAACGATCCTTTTGCACCCCAGACTCCAAACTCCGCTCTCTCTAACAGTCCTTCTGCACCTCTGTCTCCAAACTCTGCTCTCTGTATCAGTCCTTCTGCACCCCAGTCTCAAACCTTTGCTCTCAACGACGATCTTTCTTCACCCCAGTCTCCAACGTCTACTCTCTGCAACAGTCCTTCTGCACCCGTGTCTCCAAAAACTGCTCTCTGCAACAGTCCTTCTGCACCCGTGTCTCCAAAAACTGCTCTCTGCAACAGTCCTTCTGCACCTCAGTGTGAAAACTCTGTGCTCTGCAATGATCCTTCTGCACCCCAGTCTCCAAACTCTGCTCTCTGAAACAGTCCTGCTGCACCTCAGTTTCCAAACTCTGCTCTCTGTAACAGTCCTTCTGCACACCAGTCTCCAAACTCTGCTCTCTGTAACAGGCCTTTTGAACCCCAATCTACAACCTCTACTCTATTTAACATTCCTTCTGCACCTCAGTCTACAACCTCTGCTCTCTGAAACAGTCTACTGCACCTCAGTATCCAAGCTCTGCTCTCTGCAACGATCTTTCTGCACCTCAGTCTCCAATCTCTGCTCTCTGTAACAGTCCTTCTGCACTCCAGTTTCCAACCTCTGCTCTCTGCAACAGTCAATTTGCACCCCAGTCTTCAACCTTTGCTCTCTGTAAGATCCATCTGAAATCTAGTATCCAACCTCTGCTCTCTGTAACAGTCTTTCTGCACTCCAGTCTCAATAATCTGCTCTTTGTTACAGTCTTTCTACACCTCAGTCTCCAACCTCTGCTCTCTGCAAAAGTCCATCTGCACTCCAGTCTTCAACATCTGCTCTCTGCAACAGTCCTTTTACACCCTAGTTTCTAACCTCTGCTCTCTGCAACAGTCCTTCTGCACCCCAGTCTCTAAACTCTGCTCTCTGCAACGATTGTTCTAGACCCAAGTCTCCAACCTCTGCTCTCTGCAACAGTCCTTCTGCACTCCAGTTTCAAACCTCTGCGCTCTGTAACAGTTTTTCTGCACCTCAGTCTCCAAACTCTGCTCTCTGCAATGATCCCACTTCACCAAAGTCTTTAACCTCTGATCTCTGCAAAAGTCCTTCTGCACCGCAGTCTCCAAACTCTGCTCTCTTTAACAGTCCTTCTGCACCCCAGTCTCCAAACTCTGCTCTCTGTAAGAGTCTTTCTACACATAAGACTCCAACCTCTGCTCTCTGCAACAGTCCTTCTGCACCTCATTTCCAAACTCTGCTCTCTGCAACGATCCTCCTGGACCCCAGTCTCCAACCTCTGCTCTCTGTAACAATCCTTCTGCACCACAGTTTCCAAATTCTGCTCTCTGTAAGATCCTTCTGCACTACAGTTTCCAAACTCTCCTCTCAGTAACATTCCTTCTCCACCCCAGTCTTTAACCTCTGCCTTCTGCAAGTGCCCTGTGTCACCCCAATCTCCAACCTCTGTCCTCTGCAACAGTCCTTGTGGTCCCCAGTCTCCAAACTCTGCTCTCCATAATGGTCTTTCAGCAACCCAGTCTCCAAACTCTGCTTTCTGTATCAATCCTTTTAAACCTCAGTCTCAAAACTCTGCTCTCTGTATCTATCCTTCCGCACTTCACTCTCCAACATGTGCTCTCTGTAATATTCCTTCTACACCCCAGTCTCCAACCTCTGGTCTCTCTAACAGTTTTTCTATACCGCAGTCTCTAAAGTCTGGTCTCTGTAACGGTCTGGTCCTTCTGCACCTCAATTTCCAAACTCTGCTTTCTGTAACAGTCCTTCTCCACCTCAGTCTCCAAACTCTGCTCTCTGTAACAGTGCTTCTACACCTCAGTCTCCAACCTCTGCTCTCTGTAACAGTACTACAGAACCTAAGTCTGACACCTCTACTCTCTTCACGATCCTTCTGCACCCCAGTCTCTAAACACTACTCTCTGTAACACTCCTTCTGCACTTCAGTCTCCAACCTCTGCTCTCTGTCAGATCCTTCAGCAACCCAGTCTCCAAACTCTGCTCTCTATAACTGTCCTTCTGAACCCCAGTTTCCAACCTTTCCTCTCTGATACAGGCCTTCTGCACGCCAGTCTCCAAACTCTTCTCTCTGTAGTAGGCCTTCTGTACCCCAGTCTATTATATCTGCTCACTGCAACGATCTTTCTGCACCCCAGACTCCAACATCTGCTCTCTGCAATGATCCTTCTGCACCTCAGTCTCAGACCTCTAATCTCTGCAACTGTCCTTCTGCACCTCAGTCTCCAAACTCTGCTCTATCTACCAGTACTTCTACACCTCAGTCTCAAACATCTGCTCTCTGTTACAGTACTTCTGTACCTCACTCTGACACCTCTCCTCTCTGCATGGTCTCCATCCTCAGCTCTCTACAACGATCCTTCTGCACCCCAGTCTCCATCCTCTGCTCTCTGTAAGAATCCTTTTGCACCCCAGTCTCCAACTTCTTTTCTTTGTAAAAGTTTTTCTGCACCTCAGTCTCCATGTTCTGCAATCTGTAACAGTCCTTCTGCACCCCAGTCTCAGAACTCTGCACTCAGAAATGATCTTTCTGAACCTCAGTCTCCAAACTCTGCTCTCTTTAATAGTCCTTATGTACCCCTGTCTCCAAAATCTGCTCTCTGCAAGGATCCTTCTTCTCCCCAGGCTACAACCTCTGCTCTATGCAAAGGTCCTTCTACATCTCAGTTTTTAAAATCTTTTCTCTGTAGCAGTCCTTCTGCATCTCAGTCTCGAAACTATGCTCTCTGAAACAGTCCTTCAGCACCCCTGTCTCCAACCTCTGCTCTCAGTAACAGTTCTTGTGCACCCAAATCTCCAAACTCTGCTCTCTGTAACACTCCTTCTGCACTCCAGTCTCCACCCTCTACTCTCTGTAAAAGTCCTTCTGCACCTCAGTCTCCAACCCCTGCCCTCTGTATAATCCATATGCAACCCATTCTACAAACGATATTCTCTGTAAGAGTCTTCTGCACCCCAGTCTCCAAACTCTGCTCTCTGTAACAGACCTTCTGCACCCAGGTCTCCAACTTCTGTTATTTATAACAAACCTTCTGTACCCCAGTCAAAAAATTTTGCTGTCTACAACGATCCTTCTACACGCCAGTGTCCAACCTCTGCTCTCTGTAACAGTCCTGCTGCACCTCGGTTTACAACCTCTGCTCTTTGTAAGATCCTTTTGCAACCTATTCTAAAATCTCTGCTCTCTATAAGAGTTCATCTGCACCCAAGTCTCTAACCTCTGTTCTCTGTAACAGGCCTTTTGAACCCAAATCTACCACCTCTACTCTCAGTAACAGTCCTTTTGCACCTCAGTCTCCAACTTCTGCTCACTGCAACAGTGCCTGTAAACCCCAGTCTCCAAACTCTGCCCTCTGCAACAGTCCTTCTGCACCCCAGGCTCCAACTTCTGTTCTCTGGAACGATCCTTCTTCACCTG